>NC_053023.1:556935690-557007035 GCF_003073215.2 Triticum urartu
TTCATCTCTTGTATCCAATCTTTGTCTCAAAACCTCAGATTGGTACCTGTAGGTTGCTAGTAGTGTTGATTACTCCTTGTAGTTGATGCTAGTTGGTTTATTCGGTGGAAGATTATATGTTCAGATCCTTTATGCATGTTAATACCCCTCTGATTATGAACAGGAATATGATTTGTGAGTAGTTACATTTGTTCCCGGGGACATGGGAGAAGTCTTGCTATAAGTAGTCATGTGAATTTGGTATTCGTTCGATATTTTGATGAGATGTATGTTGTCTTTCCTCTAGTGGTGTTATGTGAACGTCGACTACATGACACTTCACCATTATTTGGGCCTAGGGGAGGGCATTGGGAAGTAATAAGTAGATGATGGGTTGCTAGAGTGACAGAAGCTTAAACCCTAGTTTATGCGTTGCTTCGTAAGGGGCTGATTTGGATCCATATGTTTCATGCTATGGTTAGTGTCGTGGTTCTAAGTCTGACAGTAGTGTAGGGGGGTAAGTATGGAGAGGCAAGATCTTAGCTGTGGAGAAGTTGTAAGCACGCAAGGTTTACGAGTTCAGGTCCTTCTCAGAGGAAGTAATAGCCCTACGTCTCAGAGCCCGGAGGCGGTCGACTGGATTATATGAATATGGGTTACAGAGGTGCGAACCCTTGTTTGGAGGAGGGGGTGGCTTATATAGAGTGCGCCAGGACCCCGGCCAGCCCACGCTACAAAGGGTTCAATGTACATTAAGGCAGGGTGTTACTGGTAACGCTAGTAATAAAGTGCTACGATGATCATAAAAGCTACTTAATGACCGACCGTTAGCGTGCGGAGTGACTTCAGGTCTCCTGGCCGTCGAGTGGTTGGATCTTGGTCGAGTGATTGCTTCTTGGTCGAGCGTCTTCGAGTCTGTCGAGTGGAACACCTCCAAGTCGATTGAAAGGTGGTTTCTTCTAGAGATGTCCTTGGGTAGGGCAGTTAGGACGGTCTATGATGCTACCCTAGGTACATAGCTTCATCATTAGCCCCCGAATGGATCGAGGTTTGAGTGGGGAAGGAGTTGAGAACTTCTCTGACTCGTTTTTCATGCCGTGAGCATGTCTTGTTTCAGATCAACAGACCTGAGTGACGACAGCAACTTCCTTTTCAGTCGCCTTGATCCATTCTTAATTCTTCGTCGAGTGGGTTTCTTTACTTGTAAGGCTCCGAGTGACGGTGCGGAGGAGATCTTTGGTCTGACCAGTTGTTTGCTGCACGCAGATTTCGTGGGATCCGAATTTTGGGAAGCGCGCGGGACGGGGAAGGCCGCAGTAATTGGATGGGATAGAGCGGAGCCGCCTCGATCCCCGTGCCACCTTTTTCACCACGTATCGCACGCGCGGTTGTTACAGGATTTGATAGAGCCGCCTGGGCCTACCCGTCAGCCACTCGGAAGCGGCCTGAAATAAAGCGCCGGACCGGAGTCTCCCGAACAGTGCATCTCATTTCCTCTTCTCTTCCCCACGCCCTCCGCTGCGCTCGCTCTCGCCCCAGCGCCACTGCACCGTACGCGTCTCGCCGGTGAAAATGGGGAAGGATAAGACAACGGCTCTAGAGCGGGCAAAGAAGGCGACAGCGAGGTCGAAGGGGAAGGCGACCAGCCGGGGTGGATCTTCCTCGCGGTCCGGCCTGCCGAGGGGCTGGATCCAGGGCGACTGGATCCACTCGAGGATCTCCCAAGAAGACCTCGACGACTTGGCCGAAGGGGGGCTGATCCCCTATGACTCGACGCGGCTTCCGGGGAAGGAATCTGAGCCGCAACCTCGGGAGGGTGAGCGTGTCCTTCTTGCCACCCACGTCGACCATGGATTTTCCTTGCCCCCTCACCCCTTCTTCCAAGGGTTTCTGAACTTCTTTGGGGCACAACTCCATCATTTTACCCCCAACTCAATCGTTTATCTTGCCGCTTTCATTTCTTTGTGTGAGAACTTCCTGGGTTGTCGGCCTCACTGGGGTCTCTTCAAGCATATTTTCACTTGTCGCTCCCAGACAGTGAAAAAGGCTAATCCGAGTGATGAGAGGACCCAAGTGATCCAGATGTGTGGGGGTCTTGGCATCCAGATGAGAGGGAAAAGCTCCTTCCCGGCCATGATTCTTCCCGACTCAGTTCGCGGATTGCAGTCGACCTGGTTTTACTGTAAAGACCAGTCGACGCCAGGGCAATCGACTGGCCTCCCTCCCTTTACCATGGACCGAGTGGAAAAACCCTCCCCTTTGAAGGTGCTCCCGGAGGAGAAGGCGCACGTGAAGGTGTTGGTCGACCGAGTGGTCCAGCTTATTCGTGACGGGGTCACTGGTATGGATCTCTTGGAGGTCTTCCTTCAGCGACGCATCCGGCCTCTCCAAGCCCGAGACCATCCGATGTGGATGTATTCGGGTCTTGAAGACTCCACTCGGATCCACCCGGAGGAGGTCGACGATGACACACTGGAGAAGTGGCTGTCTGGCATTACCGGGAATAAGGACAATCCTAGGGGAGCCAGGAGAGTCCCTCCATTCGACCAGTCCCACGCACCAGAGCAGGTCTGATTCTGAGTTTTTGCTTGTAATCTGAATTCACTCGCGTAGCTGCCTATATTGCGTCGACTGACTTTGATCTACCTGCTTTCTTTCAGGCCATTATTGAAATGTATTCAATGCCCAACGGGGAGCAAGAGCAAGCTCTGGAAGGCGAGGCGAGTTGTGGTGAAAGTGGCGAGTGGACTTCCGATGGTGAAGGGGATGGAGGAAGCGACGACTCAAGTGGTGGAGAAGAAGTTGAGTCGCCTCCTCGCAGGGAGAGGCGATCCAAGCTTGACCAAGAATGGTCGAGTGCCCGTGACAAGGCAACTGCTCCGGCTGGTCAGTCTTTGAAGCGCCCTCGGATCTCTTCACCAACCCCGACTGAGAAGGCGCCAAAGCACCCCAGAGTTGTAGAGCCGAAGGCTCGGAAGGCATTGCAGAAAATGAGGATTGATATCCCCGTCGCTTCCGCGTGAGTGCCTCTCTTTGCATTCACTCGATGCTCCGTGCTGTTTGTTTTTCTTGTTTTAACTGGACGAACTTTGGAACTGTCAGCGCTGCTACCTCCGGGACCTCAGCTTACAGGGACGAAGATGAGGTGATGGAGGATGCGGTCACTTCTAATCCGGGTATGATCCCTGCCATACTGTCTTTATTTTGGTCGATTCAACTGCAACGCGTACCATTGGGTGATGTGACTTTGACGATTGAACTTTACATAGCTCCCAACGTTATTGACCTCCCTGATGATGATGAAGAGCCCGAGAGGCCTTCAACGAGGAAAAATAGGCGAGCTCCTACAAGCGAGGCACTACAGACGATGCCGAGGGCAGAACCAGTTGTTCAGGACACTAGCGACGTCAATCGGGGTTCTGTTACCTACACTGAGCCACTGTCGAGTGCCTTGCCTTCTTCGTCGACTGCTCGGGCCCCTGTCGACCCGCCTTCAGTTTTTGCGACCCATTATGTCCCAGAGGACGAGGTGAATGCTGCTAAGGAAGCCATACGCCAGGCGGGCATTATGATGGAGAAGATGAAGACAGTGCGGGACGCCAGCCAAGCCGCCTATGATGCCAGCTCGGCTCTCCAGAGCAACATTCAGGTTAGTTGGTCGCCGCTTGTTCTGTTAGGATATGCTACCTGAAGATTCTTTCCGAAAACCTTTGCATCTGTACACCCACTGGGTGTGTCGATTGAATTTTTGGACTAGTGGGGGCACGCTGAGTGCACCCACTGGGTGTAGTCCCCGAGACTACGGTGGACTGCTGGCAGTCGACTGTAGTCTTTGTATTTTGCCGAATGTATAAACCGAACCGGTAGTTTATCTCTTCCACTCGATCTGGTCGAGTGGGATCAGAACCGGTGGGGGCACACCAAGTGCACCCACTGGGTGTAGTCCCTGAGACCGCGGTCGACTGCTGGCAGTCGATTGTGGTCTGAGTTCTACTTTACTCCCCCCACTCGACACCGGCGGACCGGTCGAGTGGGATCAGAACTGGTGGGGGCATGCTAAGTCCACCCACTGGGTGTAGTCCCCGAGACTATGGTGGACTGCGGGCAGTCGACCGTAGTCTTAGTATTTATTGCCTTTGTTGTTTTTTTTGCTGTAAAAATAGCTTCTCCCCTTTGATTTCAGAAATCTTGTGATCTTGGAGCTCTCTTCGCTGACTTGGAGAAGCAGCAGATTCAACTGAACCTTGACTTGGAGCTAGCCAGGACAGAGCTACAAAAGGTAAGAGACGGCGCCGTAGGTAAGACGAGTTTGTCGACTGGTCAGTTTTAGGCTTGGGTACCCTTCTGCTATTTCTGAATCAATCATCGTTTCTTTGCAGAAAAACTGAGAGAAGCTCTGGTGAAGAAGGATCAGGATTTGGCCGCTGCTCGTAAGGAGGCTGACGACAAGACCACTCTGGCCGAACAGAAGCTGGCTTCGGTCGGCCAGTTGGAAGAAGAGAATACTAGGCTGAAGACCGCTCTGAATGACTCCAACAAGGAGTGCTCGCGCTGGAAGAAGGCGAATCTTGTCCAGGGCGAGAAAAATGGAAGGCATTGCTCGCAGGAGGGATGATCTGGAGAGTTATCTGAGAAGTCTAGCCAAGAAGCTATTCATCAAGCTTGAAGGTGCACATTCTGTTCCGACTGACTTTTTTTTGAGTCGACTCAGTGTACGAAAATTGACTTATCCTTGGATCGTGAATGCAGAGTTTTGCCAGAACTTCGAAGAGGAGACTGGGCGGATCGATCCTGGTTTGGATCCAATCAACTCTCTCGTGAAAGATGAAACTGCCATGAATCTGCCCCGTCTGGAATCTCGCATTGACAGTGCTGTGGACTACTTGGCTCGACTGAAGGTCGCCATGTCGCGGATTGACCCGGCACTTTGGCCAGACGCTGTGCTCCAAAATGATATTGAGTCCCTAATGACTCGACTAAATGAAATCCCCGACCGAGTGCAGGAATGGAAGAAGTCTGCTGCTCGGTGTGGCGCTGACGTGGCTCTGTCTTTGGTTCGTGTCCACTGCAAGGAGGTGCGACAGGACAAACTGGCAGCAATCAAGGTCGCTAACACCCAGAAGCATGACTTCTGAACCTTTATGGAGACTTTCATCACTGCAGCCACTCGGATAGCCGATGGCGTTGACCTAGATGAGTTCGTCGAGCCTGCTAGCCCTCCTCCCGCGGAGTGAACAAACTCTTATGTCCCACCTTAAATTTGCCTCGGAATGCCGAGTGGTTTTTGTAACCGTTAAAATTTTTCAGGCTGCATGTCCGAGTACTTCGATCTGTGATTTGGAACCTTTGGAATTTACCCGAACTTGGTTTACCGTTGAATATCTTTATGAATCTCCTGCTGAGTGAACCCATTCTTCATTCGAGACAACTTTTGCATTCGCAGCGCAGCTCCGAAGGAGAGGGAAGCAATCGACCTATGTCTTGTATTTGTGGCGAAGCTCCCCAGGAGAAGGCGGCGGTCGACCCACACCCAGTTACTGCAGAGTGGGACAGAGCGCACATTGTATTTGTGGCGAAGCTCCCCAGGAGAAGGTGGCAGTCGACCTGCCGCTCGTCGTCCTTGAGGAATGAGATGTGTAGAGAACTTAGGCGAGTGCTGGACTGCAGCTAAGCCCCCGAGTGGGAG
Source organism: Triticum urartu (assembly GCF_003073215.2). Lineage (NCBI taxonomy): Eukaryota > Viridiplantae > Streptophyta > Magnoliopsida > Poales > Poaceae > Triticum > Triticum urartu. The sequence goes on from NC_053023.1 coordinate 556,941,356, forward strand.
GATTGCTCTCCACTCGGTAGGATTTTTTCAAACTTAGGCGAGTGCCAGACTGTAGCTAAGTCTCTAAGTGAGAGAACTTAGGTGAGTGCTGGACTGCAGCTAAGCCCCCAAGTTGGAGGATTGCTCTCCACTCGGTAGGATTTTTTCAAACTTAGGCGAGTGCTGGACTGCAGCTAAGTCTCTAAGTGAGAGAACTTAGGCGAGTGCTGGACTGCAGCTAAGCCCCCGAGTGGGAGGATTGCTCTCCACTCGGTAGGATTTTTTTCAAACTTAGGCGAGTGCCGGACTGCAGCTAAGTCTCTAAGTGAGAGAACATAGGCGAGTGCTGGACTGCAGCTAAGCCCCCGAGTGGGAGGATTACTCTCCACTCGGTAGGATTTTTTCAAACTTAGGCGAGTGTCGGACTGCAGCTAAGTCTCTAAGTGAGAGAACTTAGGCGAGTGCTGGACTGCAGCTAAGCCCTCGAGTGGGAGGATTGCTCTCCACTCGGTAGGATTTTTTCAAACTTAGGCGAGTGCCGGAATGCAGCTAAGTCTCTAAGTGAGAGAACTTAGGCGAGTGCTGGACTGCAGCTAAGCCCCCAGTGGGAGGATTGCTCTCCACTCGGTAGGATTTTTTCAAACTTAGGCGAAACGGATTCGCAGCTAAGTCACTCACTGGGGATTTCTTACGCAAACAAAAAAACAATAATAATCACTGGGAAAATTATAACGCTCTTGTCTTTGATAAATAAACTTCAGGAGTTTTTCTTATTACATCTCATCCGAGTGAGAATTTAAGTATAGAAGGGGCGGAGTAGCTCCGCATTCCAGGCTCGTGGCTCATCGATCTGGCGATCGACATTGTAGAGGTGGTATGCTCCATTGTGGAGGACTCTGGTGACTATGAAGGGGCCTTCCCAAGTAGGAGCGAGCTTGTGTGGTTTCTGCTGATCCACTCGGAGGACTAAGTCTCCTTCTTGGAAGGCTTGGCTCTTCACGTTTCTGGCATGGAATTGACACAAGTCTTGCTGATAGATGGTCGATCGAATCAAGGCCATTTCTCTTTCTTCTTCTAGGAGGTCGACTGCGTCCTGCTGGGCTTGTTCTGCTTCATCTTCTGAGTAGAGCTCGACTCTGGGAGCGTTGTGAAGCAGGTCACTCGTTAAGAGTGCCTCGACTCCATAGACCAGAAAGAATGGGGTTCTTCCGGTCGATCGATTCGGGGTTGTCCTCAATCCCCAAAGGACTGATGGAAGCTCGTCGACCCATGCACCTGCTGTGTGCTTGAGATCGCGCATCAATCGGGGTTTCAGTCCTTTGAGAATTAGGCTATTTGCCCTTTCTGCTTGCCCATTCGACTGAGGGTGAGCGACCGAAGCATAGTCGACCCGAGTGCCCTGAGAGGCGCAAAAGGCCCTGAATTTGTCGGAATCGAAGTTTGACCCATTGTCGGTGATGATGCTGTGCGGAACTCCATATCTGAATATCAACTCTCTGATGAAACTGATAGTGGTGCAAGCATCAAGATTCTTGATAGGCTTGGCCTCAATCCATTTGGTGAACTTGTCGACTGCTACCAGCACATGAGTGAAGCCGCTCCTGCCTGTTCTGAGTGGTCCAACCATGTCCAACCCCCAAACAACGAAGGGCCAGATGAGTGGAATGGTTTTCAGGGCCGACGCGGGCTTGTGTGGCATGTTGGAGTAATACTGACATCCTTCACATTTGTCGACTATCTCTTTGGCCATCTCATTGGATCTTGGCCAGTAGAACCCCGCTCGGTATGCTTTATCCACAATGGTCCGAGAGGACGCATGATGGCCACAGGTCCCCGAGTGGATATCGTTAAGGATCATCTGACCTTCTTCTGGTGTAATACACTTCTGGCCGACCCAAGTCGCGCTTTCTCTATATAACTGTCCCTTTATGACTGTAAAGGCCTTGGATCGACGGACGATCTGTCGAGCTTCTTCTTTGTCTTCTGGGAGTTCTTTCCTTAGGATGTACGCGATGTATGGTTCTGTCCAGACAGGAGTGATAACCAGGACTTCCATGATCAAGTTGACCATAGCTGGCACTTCGACTTCAGTCGGATCCGTGGCACTTTTTGGCTACGGGGCCTCTTCAGTGAAGGGATCCTCCTGGACTGATGGTGTGTGGATGTGTTCCAGAAACACATTGCTGGGAATGGCTTCTCTTTTGGAACCTATTTTTGCCAGATCATCAGCTGCTTGATTTTTCAGTCGGGGTATGTGATGAAGCTCTAACCCCTCTAATTTCTTCTCCAGTTTTCTCATTGCATTGCAATAACTAGTCATGGATGGACTTCTGACATCCCATTCCTTCATCACTTGATTGATCACCAAATCTGAGTCGCCATAGACCATGAGGCGACGGACACTGAGTGAAATGGCCATGCGCAACCCATATAAAAGTGCTTCGTATTCTGCCTCGTCGTTAGAGGAATCAAAGTGGATTTGAAGAACATATCTGAGTTTATCTCCTCTGGGAGAGACCAACACCACTCCGGCTCCGGAACCATTTATCATCTTGGAACCGTCAAAGAACATGGTCCAATGCTCCGAGTGGACCTGAGTCGGCAGTTTCTGTTCAATCCACTCGGCGACGAAATCCGTGATTGCCTGGGACTTGATAGCTTTCTTTGCCTCAAACTTGATATCTAGAGGAAGGAGTTCAATCGCCCATTTTGCTACTCGACCAGTTGCGTCCCTGTTATGCAAGATCTCTGACAACGGAGCGTCGCTGACGACTGTAATGGAATGATCAGAGAAGTAGTGGGTAACTTTCTTTGAGGTCATATAAATCCCATATACGAGCTTCTGATAATGAGGATATCTTTGCTTCGATGGGGTCAAGACTTCAGAAATATAATACACTGGGCGCTGAACTTTGAAGGTTTTCCCTTCTTCTCCCCGGTCGACCGTGAGTACCGAATTGACGACTTGTCCTGTGGCTGCGATGTAAAGCAGCAAAGGCTCCTTGCTGATTGGGGCAGCAAGCAGCGGCTGGGTGGAGAGCAGAGCTTTGAGTTCTGTGAACGCTGCGTCAGCTTCAGGAGTCCATTCGAACTTGTCAGACTTCTTCATCAATCGGTAAAGAGGTAATGCCTTTTCACCGAGACGAGATATAAATTGACTTAGGGCGGCCAAGCAACCAGTAAGCTTCTGAACATCGTGCACTCGCACAGGACTTTTCATTCGGAGTATAGTACCAACTTTTTCTGGATTGGCGTCGATTCCCCGTTCGGAAATGAGAAAACCGAGTAACTTTCCGCCAGGAACCCCGAATGTCCATTTTGATGGATTAAGCTTGATATCAAACCTTCTGAGGTTGGCAAAGGTTTCAGCAATGTCAGTTAGCAGGTCGGAACCCTTCCGTGACTTGACCACAATATCATCCATGTACGCCTCCACATTCCGACTGATTTGGGTGAGCAAACACTTCTGAATCATCCTCATGAATGTGGCTCTGGCATTCTTGAGGCCGAATGGCATGGTAACATAACAGAAGCACCCGAATGGAGTGATGAAAGCTGTTTTGATCTCGTCAGGTCCATACAGACGCATCTGATGGTACCCGGAATAGGCGTCTAAAAAAGACAGTCGCTCACATCCCGCAGTCGAGTCGACTATCTGGTCGATGCGGGGGAGAGGAAAATGGTCTTTTGGGCAGGCCCGATTGATATGTTTAAAGTCAATGCACATGCGAAGTGACTTGTCCTTCTTGGGGACCATGACAACATTGGCGAGCCACTCGGAGTGGTAGATTTCTCGGATGAACTCTGCCACTAAGAGCCGAGCTACCTCTTCGCCAATGGCCTTTCTCTTCTAGACGGCGGACCGTCGGAGATGTTCCTTGACAGGCTTTATTTTTGAGTCGACTCTTAGGCGGTGCTCAGCCAGCTCCCTGGGAACACCCGGCATGTCAGAGGGCTTCCATGCGAAAATGTCCCAGTTCTCACGGAGGAACTGGATGAGCGCTTCTTCCTATTTGGAGTCGAGTGTTGTCGAGATATGAGTTAGAGCAGCGCTGGGGTCGGTCGGGTGGATATGAGCTGTCTTTGTATCGCCAGTCGACTGAAAAGCTGACTTTGTAGCGGGCTTCTTGGCTCGCAACAAATCACTCAGGTCTGCAGTCTTCTAGTATTCCCGCAAATCCACCACTGCCATCTGAGCGTCGGCGATCTTCGAACCTTTCTGAAAACATTCTTCCGCTTTCTTCCGATTGCCCGTAATAGTGATCACACCTTTGGGGCCAGGCATCTTCAATTTAAGATACACATAACACGGTCGGGCCATGAAGCGTGCATAAGCCGGCCGGCCCAAAATAGCGTGGTAGGCACTCTGGAAGTCTACAACTTCAAATGTCAACCTTTCTTTGCGGTAATTCTTGGAATCACCGAAAACCACATCAAGAGCAATCTGGCCGAGTGATTCAACCTTCTTCCCAGGAATGACTCCGTGGAAACTCATGTTGCTGGCGCTGAGTCTGGACATCGGAATGCCCATCCCTTTCAATGTCTCAGCATACAATATGTTCAAACCACTGCCACCATCCATCAAGACTTTGGTCAGTCTAGTGCCTTCAACCACTGGGTCGACCACCAGAGCTTGCCTCCCAGCGGTGGCAATATGCGTTGGGTGATCGGACTGGTTGAACGTGATGGCAGTCTGGGACCATTTCAAATAACTTGGTGTCGCCGGAGCAACCATATTCACCTCTCGGTTTATGACTTTCAGTCGACTTTTGCTCTCAACATCAGCAAAAATCATCAAGGTGGAATTGACTTGAGGGTATCCGTCGTCACTGTCCTCTTTGTCCTCGACCTTGTCCGACTCCTTTTCCTTACCTTTGGGCTGTTTGCCCTGGAACTGCTGGATCAAGAGTCGACACTGTCGAGTGGTATGTTTCCGGTAAATGAAATTACCCTCTTCATCTTTCTTTGTGTGGACGAGACATGGCAAGTCCAACACATCATTTCCGTCCTGGTCTTTAACCTTTTTAGGGTTCCAAGGCCTTTAGGTTTCCCTTTAAACTTTCCTTGGGTTAAAGCCAAGGCTTCCCAGGGAGCCGCTGGCTCGGCTTTCCGCTTCTGTTTCCGATTGGAATTGCCCCCGGGTTCTTGGGCGACTAACTTGAGTTTGCCACTCCTGAACCGATCTTCATCTTCGCCATTAGCGTACTTGGTGGCAATCTCCATCATCCGATTCAGGGACATATCCCCAGTTCGACCGAATTTCAAATTCAGTTCTCTATACTTGACGCCTTCCTTGAAGGCACAAACTACTTGGTGGTCAGGCACATTCTCCACCGAGTGATGTAACATGATCCACCTCTGGATGTAATCCCTCAAAGTTTCATTTGGCTTATGTACACAAGACCGCAGTTCCGTCAGCCCTGCCGGCCGCTTGCACGTACCTTCAAATGTGGTGACGAACACTCGGGAGAGATCCTCCCAAGTGTAAATGCTGCTTGGTGCTAACTGGTTCAGCCACGCTCTGGCCGAGCCCTCCAACATGAGAGGGAGGTGCTTCATGGCCACTTCATCATTGCCGCCCCCGATCTGGACGGCCACTCGGTAATCTTCAAGCCAAGTATCGGGCTTGGACTCGCCAGTGAACTTACTGACTCCAGTCGCCAACCTGAAGTTGGGAGGAATCACAGCGGCCCTGATGGCTCTACTAAAGCATTCTGGCCCCGAAACATGTACTCTTCTGCTGGTAGGTGCATCTCTGTCGTGACCTTCTCGGTGAGCCCTGTTCCTGTCGACCAAACCCTGGACGAGAATGGATCTCGCGTCAAAGCCTGGCCCTCTGGGATCAACTGGAATCCTTCGCCCACCACTATGAGGGCGCCTGTCATCCTGCTGGCGAGGCACATATGACCCGCTCCTCGGGGGAGGCGTGGGCACTCGACGTCGACCGTCACGATCGACTCGGTGATCATACTGCTCATGGTTCCCATACTGGTCATGCCGGTCTCCACGTCCCTCACGCCTCGGGGGCGATCTCGGGCTGTGAGCTGACTGGACTGTGTCCGCGGCAACGGATCTGCTGTGAATCCTATTCCGCGACTGAGAAACAGCGGAATTTTGATCTCCTGCTGCCCGGAGTAACACTCTGATCTGCAGCAAGCCTCTGCCAGCCTCCGACTGGGAAGGTTGAATCGACTCCGCTATACGGGCCGCAGCTGCTAAATTCTGAACCGGAGTTCGATATACCTGCGGGGGCGGGAAGAGCTGACATCGACTGGATTCGGGAATCCGTTGTCGCGCATGCTCGTCGAGTGCTTGCTGGAGGTTTTCCAGTCGAGTGCGCTCGGCCAAGATTGCCAGGCGCGCGTCCTCCAAGGCGCGAGCCTCGGGGGTCTCTCCAACGATAGGAGTGTGCAGTGCATCCATGTTCCGGCGGCGAAGTTCTTCTCTCTGCAGCGATGTGAGAGGCTCGGGAAGATACCGCTCATGGAGACGCGACGGGTCGCCTCCACCCGCGCCTTCGTCGGTACGGGGAAAACCGGGAGGACTGGGCGGTCCATCGACCATCAGAACCTCCGCCGCCGGATCGCTGCTGTCGCACTCGGATGCGGTCTCGGTGGAGCCAGTCGAACAGGCCGTAGAGGGATTCGTCGGGCTCGATCGTCGTGACCTGGGGGGTGGTCGACTGACGCGCCACCGCGTGCCTCACCCACCACTGAAGTCTCAACCGACCAGAACGCTTGCGCTGGCGGGAAACAGGGAGTGAGGACAACACAGGAGCCGACCGATAGGGGGTTGACGGCTGTCGCAGGAGAATGCCGCGGACGCACGCGCTAAAGTGCGTTGCCCCGCGAGCAGGGAGTGCGTCCACGTCGAGCGGAGCCTCCTGTAGCCAAGCAGAGTCATCGACGATGAACGTGAGCGCGCCGAGACGGATCTCGCGGCCCTCCACCGAAACTCTGCCGAAAACCATGATGATTCGGGTCGGAAAAAAGTCGCAACTTCTCCAACAAACGCTAAAACACATGCCCCATGGTGAGCGCCAACTGTCGTGGTTCTAAGTCTGACAGTAGTGTAGGGGGGTAAGTATGGAGAGGCAAGATCTTAGCTGTGGAGAAGTTGTAAGCACGCAAGGTTTACGAGTTCAGGCCCTTCTCGGAGGAAGTAATAGCCCTACGTCTCGGAGCCCGGAGGCGGTCGACTGGATTATATGAATATGGGTTACAGAGGTGCGAACCCTTGTCTCGGAGGAGGGGGGTGGCTTATATAGAGTGCGCCAGGACCCCGGCCAGCCCACGTTACAAAGGGTTCAATGTACATTAAGGCAGGGCGTTACTGGTAACGCTAGTAATAAAGTGCTATGATGACCATAAAAGCTACTTAATGACCGACCGTTAGCGTGCGGAGTGACTTCAAGTCTCCTGGCCGTCGAGTGGTTGGATCTTGGTCGAGTGATTGCTTCTTGGTCGAGCGTCTTCGAGTCTGTCGAGTGGAACACCTCCAAGTCGATTGAAAGGTGGTTTGTTCTAGAGATGTCCTTGGGTAGGGCAGTTAGGACAGGTCCATGATCCTACCCTAGGTACATAGCTTCATCAGTTAGGTTTACCTTAATACTTCTTTTGTAGTTGCGGATGCTTGCAAGAGGGGTTAATCATAAGTGGGATGCTTGTTCAAGGAAGGGCAGTACCCAAGCACCGGTCCACCCACATATCAAATTATCAAAGTAACGAACGCGAATCATATGAGCATGATGAAAACTAGCTTGACGATAATTCCCATGTGTCCTCAGGGGCGTTTTCCTTTATATAAGACTTTTTCCAGGCTTGTCCTTTTCTACAAAAAGGACTGGGCCACCTTGCTGCACCTTGTTTACCTTTGTTACTTGTTACCCGTTACAAATTACCTTATCACAAAATTATCTGTTACCGATAGTTTCAGTGTTTGCAGAGAATACCTTACTAAAAACCGCTTGTCATTTCCTTCTGCTCCTCGTTGGGTTCGACACTCTTACTTATCGAAAGGACTACGATAGATCCCCTATACTTGTGGGTCATCATGCAACATGCTCATGATCAAGTTTCTTAAAATTCATAATATCGTTCCTAAGGGAGATAATCCTAGTGGGAGGAAAATACTGAGAGATAAAAACATCTTTGCACTTATTCCATGAATCAATACTATTTTTAGGAAAAGAAGGGAACCAAGTTTTAGCACGATCTCTAAGAGAAAACGGAAATAGCTTCAGTTTAACAATATCATTATCCACATCTTTCTTCTTTTGCATATCACACAAATCAACAAAGTTGTTCAGATGGGTAGCGGCATCTTCACTAGGAAGGCCAGAATATTGATCTTTCATAACAAGATTCAACAAAGCGGCGTTAATTTCACAAGGTTCAGCATCGGTAATAGGAGCAATCGGAGTGCTAATAAAATCATTGTTGTTGGTATTGGAAAAGTCACACAATTTAGTATTATCTTGAGCCATCGTGACAAACAATCAATCCAACACACAAGCACACAAGAAGTAAGGGAAAAGAGACGAACGGAAGAGGGCGAGTAAAATGGCAAAGATGGAGTGGGGGAGAGGAAAATGAGACGCAAATGGCAAATAATGTAATGCAAGGGAGAAGAGTTTATGATGGGTACTTGGTATGTCTTGACTTGGCGTAGATCTCCCCGGCAACGGCGCCAGAAATCCTTCTTGCTACCTCTTGAGCATGCGTTGGTTTTCCCTTGAAGAGGAAAGGGTGATGCAGCAAAGTAGCGTAAGTATTTCCCTCAGTTTTTGAGAACCAAGGTATCAATCCAGTAGGAGACTACACGCAAGTCGCCTAGTACCTACACAAACAAATAAGAACCTTGCAACCAACGCGATAAAGGGGTTGTCAAATCCTTCACCGCCACATGCAAAAGTGAGATCTGATAAAGATAATAAGATAAATATTTTTGGTATTTTTGTGGTATAGATTGGAAAATAAAGATTGCAAAATAAATAGTAAACTAGAATTATAGATTGGAAACTTATATGATGTAAAGTAGACCCGGGGCCATAGGTTTCACTAGTGGCTTCTCTCAAGATAGCAAATATTACGGTGGGTGAACAAATTACTATGGAGCAATTGATAGAAAAGCGCATAGTTATGAGAATATCTAGGCATGATCATAAACATAGGCATCACGTCTGTGACAAGTAGACCAAAATGATTTTGCATCTACTACTATTACTCCACACATCGACCGCTATCCAGCATGCATCTAGAGTATTAAGTTCATAAGAACAGAGTAACGCATTAGGCAAGATGACATGATGTAGAGGGATAAACTCAAGTAATATGATATAAACCCCATCTTTTTACCCTCGATGGCAGAAATACAATGCGTGCCTTGCTGCCCCTGTTATCATTGGGAAAGGACACCGCAAGATTGAACCCAAAGCTAAGCACTTCTCCCATTGCAAGAAAGATCAATCTAGTAGGCTAAACCAAACTGATAATTCAAAGAGACTTGCAAAGATATCAAATCATGCATATAAGAATTCAGAGAAGAATCAAATATTGTTCATAGATAATGTTGATCATAAATCCACAATTCATCGGATCTTGACAAACACACCGCAAACAGAATTACATCGAATAGATCTCCAAGAAGATCGAGGAGAACTTTGTATTGAGATCCAAAGAGAGAGAAGAAGCCATCCAGCTAATAACGATGGACCCGAAGGTCTATGGTAAACTACTCACACATCATCGGAGAGGCTATGGTGTTGATGTAGAAGCCCTCCGTGATCGAATCCCCCTCCAGCGGAGCGCCAGAAAAGGCCCCTAGATGGGATCTCATGGGTACAGAAGGTTGCGGTGGTGGGAAAGGTTTTTCGTGGCTCTCTCCGATGGTTTTAGGGTATAAGAGTATATATAGGCGAAAGAAGTAGGTCGGTGGAGCTGCGAGGGGCCCACGAGGGTGGGGTCGTGCCTGGCCCCCCTGGGCGCACCCTCTAGCCTCGTGGCTTCCTTGCTGCTTCCTTGACGTCCACTCCAAGTGGCGGTGTCCTGGACTAGGGGGTACTCACCATGTCATCTCCCGATCTGTTAGATTGGGCCGAGGACCCCCATGGACGTATACTCATGGGCCAGTTCGGACAGCTACCGCATACAAGGAATATTCCACAAGACTTGGCGATCAAGACAAGGACTTCTCCCCACCGGCGTATTCGGCTAGGACTCTTGTTATCCTAGGCCTCTGGTGCATTATATAAACCGAGGCCAGGCTAGTCGATAGATATATACAACAATCATAATCATAGGCTAGCTTCTAGGGTTTAGCCTCTACGATCTCGTGGTAGATCAACTCTTGTAATACTCATATCATTAAGATCAATCAAGCAGGAAGTAGGGTATTACCTCCATCGAGAGGGCCCGAACCTGGGTAAACATTGTGTCCCCCGTCTCCTGTTACCATCGATCCTAGATGCACAGTTCGGGACCCCCTACCCGAGATCCGCCGGTTTTGACACCGACATTGGTGCTTTCATTGAGAGTTCCACTGTGTCATCATCATAAGGAAGATGGCTCGCCTTGTTGTCAAGGACAACATCACCTCTGGGGGAGACCTGGCTGCAGGCCAAACTCTCCGACTAGGCGGCTTCATCATGACCGCCCACTCGGCCGCTGCGCCAACGATGACCTCTCGGGTCATCGAAGATAGCCTCCACATCGGCTCAAAATTCGCCAAGCAGATGGATCCAATGGAGCTCTCCTCTTTGAGTGAGCTCTTGGATCGCATTGCCGCTCTGGGAGTCGCTACGGACTACGATCGGATTAGGCTTGAACCCGACAAAAGGGAGATTAACTCTCCACCGGTCACCAATCAAATAGCGGTGGTGGAGGAGCAATGCAGCGATTCTCCCTCTATCCTGAGGACAAACTATGTACGGATTCCCGAGCTCTCCGAACAGGATATGCGCTCGCAGGAGGACGCCTCCATAACCCCGAATCCAGAATCAGGCCACATACCGAACCCGCAGGGCAATATCCCGGAGCCCGAACTTCCAAGATCGGAAACTCCCCTGCCCCGGGATCACAGACTTGGTCAAGGTCCGGGATCATCATCAACATTGCTACCCCATGGATTACACGAAGCGGGCACATCGGCATCGCCACGCGGTAGCTTCATCAAGCTAGCGTCGATCGCGTCACAAGTCTTGACCAGCGTCGTCATCACCATGCTGCCTCTTCTTCAAATCATCATCAAACACGCCGACCTGTTTCGACACATCGACTGACAGGTAGACTCTGGCATCTCTTCGCCGAGCCGCTCCAACACCTCGGCTAGACCGCGGGCTTCATCATCTCTTCATCAACCTACTAGGGTGAATTTAGCGTCACCAACCGACCAGCTTCGTCACGATTAGCTGGACCGAGGGCTTTGTCTCGGCAAGCCAACCTTTACCAGCATCGCCATGCCGGCGCTTTATCACCCATCAGGCAATGTGTGTGAGGATCGAGTCCCAATGTTGGGAGTCACCTTTCTTCGGATTGCTACAATAAATAAACCAGGTGCTATTTATCCCAGTAATTTTTGCTTGTTTGGGTCTATTCCCCCCCAAAGAATTATTACTCCGGTTTGATCCATCATCTCTACGCAGGCCTGTTAAATGGCAGCCGCATTATTGATGGTAACGCGGTGGTACGGTCAGTTTCCGTATATAGTCCGGCAAACGCCAAATCCGGAACTCGGACCGGCATGTGAATTCGGGCTTTTGCCATGCCTTCATCGTGTCACGCCGACGCTCTGCATCAAACATTGACTTCGGTGCCAGGCCACATCTCTTTAAATAAATTATTTTTGTGAAAAGCAATTATGCAAGGATTATATATATATATATATAATTCTTTTTGGACCGCACTATTTTATGTGTGTAGGTGATCGACTTCGACTGCGTTACGCGGTCGCTTCGGCAAGCCAACGCCGCTGTCTCAAATTGGCATAAATTGGCTTGCGTGATCACCTTGTTTGTCGTGTTGCCATACTGATGTGTTCGGTTGCCTCGGGGACTTCGGCAACGCTGAGAGAGCTCTACCTCACCGAGTGTTCGGCGCACAGGCCATACTTCTTTTATTACTGACTTTGCAAAAATTATTTATTATGCAACAATTTTATTCATCATTATTACCATTATCTCCTGTTTGCACTATTTTTTGTGCACAGGTAAATGAATCGAGTTTGGCAGTGTTGTCTCCTTGACTGGACGGGAGGTTTCATCAACACTTCATTAACCGAACCGAGGGCTTCAGCATCACTCTACCGGCCCGCTTTGGCCGTGCTATGCCACCACTTCGGAGTGCCGAGCTCTTCGCTCCGTCACCTTGGGACTGGCTTGGGGGATGGAACCTAGTCCCGCATCGAGCTTGGACCGCGTCATCAATGCCGAACACATTAACAAGCTAAGTTGCTTTCATGCTCAAAAACTTTCGGTTTTAATTTTCTTTCCCGGTTCGACCAAGCGTCATACTTCCTTGTCAAAACTTTGTCTATGACGCACAAATTCAAATACCCCATTTACTTGGGGGCTTCCTTCATGAAGCTTTTCCTCTTGCATATGATTATTCTTGTACGGCTTCGTTCCTTGCTCGTGTATTACGCCACAATATGCACCATATTGACTTAAGTGTTCCGCAAGCTGGGTACTCTATCGCAAACAAACAAGCATACAATAAGTACTCAACTAGTGCACAGGTAAAACTCAAATAAGAGATCTAACCAGAAAGTTCAACTTAAGAACTCTGGTTGGCAAAAAGAACCAAATCGAACGAAGCAACGAAAGACAAACGGCAAAAGAAACAAGCTTCGTTTACTAGTCTGGATCTAGGGCAATTTTTACAGTGGCAAAAACTTGCTTGAGTTAGTTAAATAGAAAGAGGGTTTCGAGAAGAAACTCCAGGCGCTTGAATCGCCTGATTCCGATAAACGAGCGAAAAGTTAGACTAAAATGAAAATTTGATCAGGAATCGCGATCAGAAAAATCACGGATTTAATCCGAGAAAAAAGAAAAACGATGAACGTTCGTTAAAACGAACGAACGGGCGAACGAACGCTAAATAAATAAACCGGAAAAACCTATCTATTTAAAAAAACCGAAACTAAAAAAACGAACAAAACCGTCGGAAAACCGATCGGTTTTATAAAAAAACCGGCGGTGAGAAAAAAAACTAACTACCTCCGGCGCGGCGGATCCGGCGGCGGCGGCGAGGCGGCGCGGTGGTTCGGCGGTGGGCGGCGGCGGCGCGGCAGCGGCTAGGGTTTCGATGGGGAGGGGTGGCGGCTGGGCCTCCCGACTATATAAAGCCGGCCGGGCCGGGAGTCCAGGCCGGACATGGCCCGGTAAGGCGGTTAGGACTTTTTTTAATAATTACTTTCAGAAAAAAACAAAAGGAATACTAAACGGACTCCAAAAATCCCGAAATAAATTTTCCCCGGCTTCTAAAATCAAGCGGCACAGGATGAACATTTATTTGGGGCCTAAATGCAATTTTGAAAAACGTGCATTTTTCCCTAATTCAAATAAAATAGCAAATAAATCGAAATAAAATATTATTTGATTTTTTTTATTAAATCCTCAATATTTATTTATTTTGGGAAAGTCATTTTATTCCCTCTCTCATATTTTTGTAATAGAAATAATTGAAGATAAAATAAATAAAATCAAATGATCCTATTTTCAAAATTTGAGAAAACTCAAATATGAAAATAATGAAATCCCCAACTCTCTCCAAGGGTCCTTGAGTTGCGTAGAATTTCTAGGATCAACCAAAATGCAAATGAAATATGATATGCAATTATGCTCTAGTGTATAACATTCCAAATTGAAAATTTGGGATGTTACAAACCTACCCCCCTTAAGATGAATCTCGCCCTCGAGATTCGGGTTGGCTAGAAAATAGGTGAGGGTGGTCCTTCAGCAATTCCTCCTCTCGCTCCCAGGTGGCTTCATCCTCCGTGTGGTGGCTCCACTGAACTTTGCAAAACTTGATAACCTTGCTGCGGGTGACTCGACTGGCATACTCTAGAATCTTAACTGGTTTCTCCTCATAGGTCAGATCACTGTCCAACTGAATCGCTTCTAGTGGCACTGTATCTCTCAGCGGTATATCGGCCATCTCTGCGTGGCACTTCTTCAACTGGGAAACGTGGAACACGTCGAGAACTCCTAACAATCCTTCGAGCAATTCCAACTTGTAGGCTACTTCTCCCATACGCTCCAAAACCTTGTATGAGCCTACAAAACGTGGTGCTAACTTTCCCTTAACTCCAAAACGCTTAACTCCTCGAAGTGGAGATACTCGAAGATAAACTCGGTCTCCGACTTCGTAAATTGTCTCCTTGCGTTTAGAATCTGCATAACTCTTCTGCCTGGATTGAGCTACCTTGAGCCTATCGCGAATCAATTTCACCTTCTGTTCAGACTCCTTAATCAGATCCGGTCCAAACAACTGGCGGTATCCAACTTCATCCCAAGACAATGGGGTCCTGCACCTCCTTCCGTACAAGGCTTCAAAAGGGGCCATCTTCAAACTGGATTGATAACTGTTGTTGTAAGAGAACTCTGCATAAGGCAAATTCTCGTCCCAACTAGATCCGTAATCTAGCGCACAAGCTCTCAGCATATCCTCCAAGATCTGATTGACTCTCTCAGTCTGTCCATCTGTCTGCGGATTGAAAGCTGTGCTGAATTCTAGCCTGGTACCCAAAGTTTCATGCAACTGATTCCAGAACTTTGAGGTAAATTGGGTTCCTCTATCTGATACAATGCTCCTTGGAACTTCATGCAGACATACGATTCTGGTCATGTATATCTTTGCCAACTTTGCACTGGTATAGGTAGTCTTCACTAGAATGAAATGAGCTACCTTTGTCAAACGATCGACTACAACCCATATCGAGTCATAGCCTTAACGCGTTCTGGGCAATCCTGTAATAAAATCCATGCCTAGCTTATCCCACTTCCATTCGGGTATCGGCAATGGCTGTAGCAATCCTGCTGGCTTCTGATGTTCTGCCTTTACTCTCTGACATACATCATAAACTGCTACATACTCCGCAATATCCTTCTTCATTCCGGTCCACCAGAAAATATCCTTCAAATCCAAATACATCTTGGTATTTCCTGGGTGAATCGAATACGGTAAATCATGGGCCCCTTGCAGAATTAACTTCCTGATCTCTGAATCATTAGGCACATAAACGCGGTCTTCAAACCATAAGGTATCGTGCTCATCCTCATGAAATCCCTTAGCTTTTCCTTTGCTCATTTTCTCTTTAATAGAGGCAATCTCCTTGTCAGTCTTTTGAGCTTCTCTGATCTTATCCATCAAAGTTGACTGAATCTCCAATGTTGATACATAGCCTCTCGGAACTATCTCCAAACATAGCTCACGAAGATTTTTGGCTAACTCCCTTGGTAAATCTCCCATCATTAGTGTGTTGACGTGGCTTTTATGGCTCAACGCGTCAGCTACTACATTAGCCTTTCCGGGGTGATAATGCAATTTCATATCATAATCCTTGATGAGCTCCAACCATCTCCTTTGCCTGAGATTCAACTCCTTATGTGTGAAAATATACTTCAAACTCTTGTGATCCGTGTACACCTCACAATGGTTCCTAATGAGAAAATGTCTCCAAGTTTTTAACGCATGAACTACGGCTGCTAACTCCAAATCATGCGTAGCATAATTTAACTCATGGGGCTTAAGCTGTCGTGAGGCATATGAAACACCTCTTCCTTCTTGCATAAGCACTGCTCCAAGTCCTCGACATGAAGCGTCGCAATACACCTCATAATCCTTGGTCTGATCTGGCAAAATCAACACTGGTGATGTAACCAAACGTTTCTTCAACTCCTGGAAACTAGCCTCACATTCCTCAGTCCATATGAACTTGGTATCCTTCTTCAACAACTCCGTCATAGGCTTCGCAATCTTTGAGAAATTCTCAATGAATCTCTGGTAGTATCCTGCGTGTCCAAGAAAACTCCGGATCTCTCCAACTGTTGTTGGGGCTTCCCAATTTGTCATGGTATCAACCTTAGTGGGATCTACTACTATACCTTCTCCGGATATAACGTGTCCGAGAAATCCAACTTCTTTCAATCAAAACTCACATTTGCTAAACTTGGCATATAACTGGTGTTCTCTGAGTTTTCCAAGAATCAAACGCAAATGCTCCTTATGCTCCTCTTCATTCTTCGAGTAAACCAGGATATCATCAATGAACACTACGATGAACTTATCCAGAAACTCCATAAACACTTTGTTCATCATGTTCATAAAATATGCAGGTGCGTTAGTCAGACCAAATGACATAACGATATACTCGTACAGCCCATACCTGGTGGTAAAAGCCGTCTTAGGTATATCCTATTCTCGAATCTTCAACTGCTGGTATCCTGATCGCAGATCGATCTTGGAAAATACCTTAGCTCCTTGCAATCGATCAAATAGATCATTGATCATTGGTAGTGGGTACTTTTCTTGATGGTTACTTCATTCAACCCTCGATAATCAACAACCATCCTTAACAATCCATCCTTCTTCTCCACTAGAAGTACTGGAGATCCCCAAGGTGAAGAACTTGGGCGAATATATCCTTTATCCAGTAACTCCTTAATTTGTTTCTTAATCTCCACCAAATCCTTTGCGGGCATCCTATATGGTCTCTTTGATATTGGCCCTGTGCCTGGCAAAAGCTCAATCAAAAATTCAATATCTCTATCCGGTGGCATGCCTGGCAAATCTTTTGGAAATACATCAGGGAAATCCCTCACTACTAGTACTTCGTCCTGCACAACTCCTGTTAGACAATTTACTTGAGTCCTCTTCGGCACATGCCGGGATACATACTTGATCCTTCTCCCTTCTGGGTGGTAAGCAAGATCGACTTACTGGTGCAATCGATGTTTCCTCCATACATCGACAGCCAATCCATACCCAGAATTACATCCAATCCTTGTGATTCCAAAATGATCAAATCCGAGGGAAACACATGCCTACCTATACTCAATGGCACTTGAAAAAATCCTTGGCTAGCCATATACTCCGCTCCTGGTGAGCTTACTAACATAGGTGTTCTAAGAACTTTGGTGGGTAGGTTATACTTATCCACAAATCCCCTTGATATGTATGAATGCGATGCACCAGTATCGAAAAGAACGAGTGCAGTAAATGACTTAACCAAAAACTTACCGATTACTGCATCCAACTCCTCTTCAACCTCCTCCACGTTAACATGGTTCACCTGTCCCCTGTTGAAAGGGTTCGGCTTCTTCCCAGAGCTTCCATTGCCATTTCCATTCTGGGATTCAGGACATTCATTGGCATAATGTCCAGTCTTCTGGCACTTAAAACAAGTAACTTGGCTCAGGTCTCTCTTGGTTGGGGTCGATGGGTTGGTGCAGTTTTGGCCGTTGCTTCCTCCATTCCCATTACCATTCTTGGTGCCATTGTGGTTGTGCGAGCTACCTCCTCCATGGGTATGCTGAAAATGTCCTCCCGGTCCAGGGGTAAAACATGGCTTCTGCTGAGCTCCTGAATTGTACTTTCCTTGTCCATACTTCCTCTTGCGATTCTCAATCTGCTGTTGCTTCCCTTCAATCATGAGAGCACGATCTACCAACTCCTGGTAGTTGTTGAAGGTTGCTACCATTAACTGCATGCTCAACTCATCATTCAGTCCTTACAGAAACTTCTCCTGCTTAGCTGCATCCGTAGCAACGTCATCTGGGGCATAACGTGCTAGCTTACTAAAGTCCTCCACATACTGGCCAACTGTCCGTCCTCCTTGGCGCAAGTTGCGAAACTCTCGCTTCTTCATGGCCATAGCTCCTGCTGAAACATGGGCAGTACGAAAAGCCTACTGGAACTGGTCCCATGTGACAGTGTCGACAGGGAAAGTGGCTGTGAAATTCTCCTACCATGATGCCGCGGGTCCTTCAAGCTGATGTGCGGCAAACTTCACCTTTTCCGCATCTGTGCATCCTGCTGTGGTCAACTCCCTTGCTATCTTGCGGAGCCAATCATCTGCTATTATCGGCTCGGTTCTACTGGAAAACACCGGCGGATTCAGCCTAAGAAAACGGGCTAAATGATCAATTGGTGGTGGTGGTGGCAGTGGTGGGTTGTTGTTCCCCCGATTCTGGTTCTGGACTAGCAACTACATCAATGTGTTCTACTGCTGGATCAACTAAGTGAGCTCCGGTGGGAAGGTAAATCCGGGGTCACATCTCGGAGGCATCTGAGGGTTTAGAAAAGATGAGATTTAAGAATAGAGAGGGGTCTAGAGAGAAAACACTACCCATATGCACATGAGGCAAAAGCAAACAATTCACTTCATTCAATCAATCAAACAAGGGCACACAATCGATCTAACTATCGCAAAAGTGCTCGGACTACTATATTTACATGGTGGACTACTACTACTACTGATTTGGTGGTCTACTAGAAATATTCTTCGGTTGCAGACTCCATAATATCTGCTCCAGCTTCATCAACATAGTCATCATTGCTATCATCTGGATCCGAGTCGGTGTCGTCGATGATGATGTAGTCTTCGGGCGAATCTCCTTGGGTTCTTCGTCTTCCTCTACTGGTGTAGGGCCTCCCATAAATATTCCAATCTTCTTGATCAGATCGTCATTCTTCTCCACTAATACTTCAATTTCCTCTTCGTAATCTTCACGTGTAGCCTTGAGTTCTTCCTCCAGTTCCTTGATTCTTGTCTTTGCCTTCTTCAGATCTATCATGTTGGCGCACATTTGGTTCTCCTAACGTCGAATGTGCTGGTTTAACTCCTGGATAAAATCTGCAACTGATCTATCCTTCCTGGTACTGATCATCTCCCAGTGCTCATCTCGGTGCCCACAAATCTGGTAGATAGTATCCTTGAGATCATTGCGGTAGACTTCTCCAATACTTCCCATGGCGATGTGAGCTGCCATGCTCTTTCCTAGATCCCAAGTTGGTGCATCAAAAGAAAACTCTATGGGCTCATTGACTGGCATGAACGTCCTTCCTGGAACTTGAACTTGAATCATCCAGCGCTCCTCTTCAGGTAAAGTTGCATTGTAGGTCCCGGTGAAGCTTGGTACTCCTATGTTTAGGTATCTAGTGACTTCCTTCAAATGATGTCCAAAGGGTGTATCTTCATCCGGTTGCGTAAACTTGTTCCTTGCATCCGCCATCCTAAAAGAGTAGGAAAAGATGAGAAGTCAGAAAGAGAAGAGAGTGAGTAGTGATCTAGGTCCTTTAGCTTAGTGGTCGTGTCCTATAGTCAGCGTGTGCTCTGATACCATCTTGTAGCAACCAGACCTCAAACGGTCCAATCTCTATGCTCACGTGTCATCCCTGGATCAGTAATGCTGACACCACACAGTACTTGAAGGATTTATAAGAGAGTAGAAATCACACACTTATTACATTGAGTGTCTCAAAAGAGAACTTATTACAATAAATATGGCTTAAGGCCATCTAATAAAGATAACAGCGGAAGGCTTGGAAGATAAGTGAGTCCATCAACTCCAACGGCATCACTGAGTATAGAACCACGACCTAAAAGCACCTTAATCGTCGTCTAAAAAGTCTGCAACATTAATGTTGCAGCCCGAAACGGGTCAGCACATGGAATAGGCTGGCAAAGTAACACATAGAGAGTAATGGAATGAAATAAGCTATTCTATATGCATATTTGGCTGGTGGAAAGCTCTATGGTTATAGTTTTGCATAAAGCCAATTTTTCCCTACTGCAAAGGAATAAATTTTATTTAACTATCATGGTAGTTGTTAAACATTGAGAATGGTTGACAACATTCTCAATCCCAATTAAGCATCATCATTAAACATAACCCAACAAAATTAATTTTTTGAGTAACATGATGAGATTCACATGATAATCCAAGTACTAGATACTCAAGATGTCCATAACCGGGGACACAACTAATCATGTTCAGTTTATACACTCTACAGAGGTTTGCGCACTTTTCCCCACAAGACTCGATCGCCTCCGTTTGATTTCTCGCACTACATGGTGTTTGAGAAACGGATGACCGAGACATAGTCTTTCAGAAGCGCTAGCACCTTACGATCGGGTAGACCGTTACACCTACTTTCCCCTACATCTGCTAGTCCACCACTGTAAGAGTTCGCACAACTTAATCAACTATGCTAGAGCCCATAGTAGCTTGTGGCTGCACACGGAAGTTTCTAGCATGAATAATCTCATGATCCCTTTGAGCCTGGGTGGCGGTCCAAAAGAAAAACAGGCAATCACTGGAATACCCAGGTGCCTCAGTTCACCCAGATGTGTATTTAAGTTGCCACCTGAGATAAACCATCAATTTAATAATCTCACATCTATCATGGATACACTCACCCAATCCACGTCTAGTAGCATAGCATGGTGCAATAAGCAAACGTAGAAGTAACTGCCAAAGGTTTGATACTAACAGGAAATAGGTACTACCTCAACTACTTCCCAAACCCACAATTTAATTACATCCTAATCATGCAATGTGTGAGGATTGATCTAATGCAATAAAACTGGGTAATTGGAAGTATGATCAAAGTGTTACTTGCCTTGCTGATGATCCGGGAAACCTAGTGATTCGAAGTAGCAAGCGGCGCACTCCGGGTACTCTATCGCAAACAAACAAGCATACAAGAAGTACTCAACTAGTGCACAGGTAAAACTCAAATAAGAGATCTAACCAGAAAGTTCAACTTAAGAACTCCGGTTGGCAAAAAGAACCAAATCGAACGAAGCAACGAAAGACAAACGGCAAAAGAAACAAGCTTCGTTTACTATTCTGGATCTAGGGAAATTTTTACAATGGCAAAAACGTGTTTGAGTTGGTTAAACGGAAAGAGGGTTTCGAGACGAAACCCCAGGCGCTTGAATTGCCTGATTCCAATAAACGAGCGAAAAGTTAGACTAAAACGAAAATCGGATCAGGAATCGCGATCAGAAAAATCGCGGATTTAATCCGAGAAAAAAGAAAAACGACGAACGTTCGTTAAAACGAACGAACGGGCGAACGCTCGCTAAATAAATAAACCGGAAAACCTGATCTATTTAAAAAAACCGAAACTAAAAAACGAACAAAACCGTCGGAAAATCGATCGGTTTTATAAAAAAAACCGGCGGCGAGAAAAAAAAACTAACTACCTTCGGCGCGGCGGATCCTGTGGCGGCGGCGGTCCGGTGGCGGCGGCGGCGGTCCGTTGGCAGCGGCGGCGAAGCGGCACGGCGGTTCGGCAGCGGTGGCGGGCGGCGGCGCGGCGGCGGCTAGTGGCGGCGGGCGGCTAGGGTTTCGGTGGGGATGGGTGGCGGCTGGGCTTCCCGGCTATATAAAGCCGGCCGGTCCGGGAGTCCAGGTCGGACACGGCCCGGTAAGGCGGTTCGGACTTTTTTTAAATAATTACGCTCAGAAAAAAACAAATGGAATACTAAATGGACTCCAAAAATCCTGAAATAAATTTTTCCCAGCTTCTAAAATCAAGCCGCACAGGATGAACATTTATTTGGGGCCTAAATGCAATTTTGAAAAACGCACATTTTTCTGTAATTCAAATAAAATAGCAAATAAATACAAATAAAATATTTTTGATTTTTTATTAAATCCTCAATATTTATTTATTTTGGGAAAGTCATTTTATTCCCTCTCTCATATTTTTGTAATAGAAATAATTGAAGATAAAATAAATAAAATCAAATGATCCTATTTTCAAAATTTGAGAAAACTCAAATATGAAAATAACGAAATCCCCAACTCTCTCCAAGGGTCCTTGAGTTGCGTAGAATTTCTAGGATCAACCAAAATGCAAATAGAATATGATATGCAATTATGCTCTAGTGTATAACATTCCAAATTGAAAATTTGGGATGTTACAACTTCGGAGTGCCGAGCTCTTCGCTCCGCCACCTTGGGACTGGCTTGGGGGATGGAACCTAGTCCTGCATCGAGCTTGGACCGCGTCATTAATGCCTAACACATTAACAAGCTAAGTCACTTTCATGCTAAAAAACTTTCGGTTTTAATTTTTTTTCCGGTTCGACCAAGCGTCATACTTCCTTGTCAAAACTTTGTCTATGACGCACAAATTCAAATACCCCGTTTACTTGGGGGCTTCCTTCATGAAGCTTTTCCTGTTGCATATGATTATAATTATACGGCTTCGTTCCTTGTTCGTGTATTACGCCACAATATGCACCATATTGACTTAAGTGTTCCGCAATCTGGGTTGCCTGGCTCCTGTGCTTACCCCTACGTTCCCGATTGTTCGGCTAGGGAGTAAAGGGAGCACCTCTGCGTTTGTCACGACCGGGTCATCCGAGCTCTGACCTCAAACTGGGTGAAGTCGAAAGCTAGCGCTCTTATTGTTTTCAATCATGGTTGGCACACAACGGAACTCATGAGTACAAAAAATCTATTGCACAAGTCTCATAGTAATAATGAGCACCGAAGAAAGGTATCGGTGGGGGTACTATTTTCTTCGAAGATGCTTCTTACACTTTGTCAGTAATATAGCATAAGTTCCCTGAGCGCGCTTTGTCTGTTACAGCCTTATGGCCTGATTGCCTGGTCATCGGAAACACCGTCGATACTCTCGATAGGTGGAGTACATGACACTTTTCGGCCCTTGGCCAAAGAGGGAGAAGCCGACGGTCGGTTAAGACGCGTTTAAAGTTCGGGTGAACACAGATATGATACAAGTACTTTGGTACATACAATCATTATACATAAAATTCTTTTACCCAAGTCACTTGGGGGCTCTTAAAATTTATATGAGCTGTTTTATAGTAAATGTGTTTTCTTTTTGGTCGTTGCAAAGTCTTTTTCTACCGCTCCTTTTTCGACTCGAGTTTATGGTCAATAGCCGGATAACCTATCTTCTCTCTGAAAGCCGCTTGAGTTTAGTTTGCTAAACTGACCTCAGAGAAGTACTCCGCCTTTGGGATACGGAGCTTGAAGCCATAGGCTGACCCGCGTGAAGTCTTGAGATGGGATGTGTCATGTTAAAGCACGACAGAAGCACAATTTTTTTTTCTTTCCAATTTTCAGATTGGCACCGGACACTTGATCTTGTTCGGACGTCAAGTTTTTACTGATGTGTTTTTTGGTTTTCCAAGCTTATGGCACTTTCAAACTGTTTGTGTGTTTTTAGCACAAGTCTCGCAGTGCAACGCCGGACACCTTTAGAGATTCGGCAAAAACATTCTCGGATATTGCTATATATGCATCGGTTTCGAATTGTGTCTTCGGTCAATAGTTGGATTGCCCGGCTCCCGCGCTTGCCTCCTACGTTCCGCTTTGTTCGGCTAGGTGTGCAAAGGGAGAACCACTGCGATTGTGCTTCCAGCTCACATGGTTAAGCACCTCAGTGGAGAAAGCCGAAAACTGACTGTCACAATAAGCGTAAACTGGTCAGCGATCCGATGACTGTGTTAAATGACGGGCCATTCATAACATTGGCCGAAGTGTTTATGGCTTGACCTCGACTATCACCGAACACTGCCGGGGGCTAGTAACTGGCCTCCCGAACTAAATCCTCAATATTTTGCTCTTACATTAGAGCTGAGGTTTCATGATCATGCTTAGCATGACAACCCAAAGAAAGGAACCGATAGCGGGACTATTTTCTTTGGAAGCCATTTCTTATGTTAAACAGTAATATAACATATCGCTCTGCATACCTTTGTTTATAAAACCGTATAGCAAGATTCCCTTGTTTGTCGTAAATCTTTGCCCTCATAAAGGCTTTATAAAGTAGGAAAAACACTCCTCAGCTACTGACCGGGGAGGTGGAAGCCGATGGTCGGTCAACAAAGTTTTGTACAATGCGGATCCGAGCATTAATGATGTAACGTCCTTGGATACATAGAGTCATTACACATAATTTGTGATTTTACTATGGATATCGATCCTTAATTCAGCCACCCGTGCCCGCATTAAGGCTCGGGGGCTACTGGGCTTCCTGCTCATTATTTATAAATATTAAAGGGGTACATCGATCCCCTGATCTGGTGTTGCCACCCGACCAGTGTCTTGGGGGCTACTGCATTGGCAATCCAGTGCGGAAAATTTAAGTGCAATATAGCTTTCGAGGAGATTATGATCCTCAGGATTGGTCGGCTGCACCCAACCTGAGTCTCGAGGACTTTGCACACCGCTTTTTTGTCCCGAAGTATTTTGCCGAGCTAGGAGTTGATCCTCAGACCGATTTTGCAAATCAACTCGAGTCTCAGTGGCTACTGGGATCAGTGGTCTTATGTCATCCTTCAGGTGCATCTCGGGTTTTAGCCCGATACACACCTTGAGGGCTACTTGCTATATATCTCGGCAGAGAATAAATTGCACCAATCAAAAATACTGACAAAAAATCGGCCCACAGTCGGGGTGGTGCACCACCTCGGAAGCAGTCCGGCATAAAGCTCGGGCGCTAGTGGCTGGCTCCATAGAGGGCATTTCCGGCATTAAGCTCGGCTAAACTCCTTCAACTTTTTTGAACCAAGGTGATTTATGATACCTCGGATATAGTCCGGCGTTGGAGCTAGGATACAGTCCGGCGTTGGAGCTTGGATATAGTCCAGCGTTGGAGCTCGGATACATTCGGGCGTTGGAGCTCGGAAGCGGTCCGGTGTTGGTGCTCGGTTGTAAAGGATACCTCGAATGTAGTCCGGAGTTGGAGCTCGGACGCAAGAGGACACTGCCTCCCGGGAACAACTTCAAAACCTGAGGTGTGGCATAAAAATAACAAGGCATTGATAAAGGCCGGAAACTTAAAGGGGCTCCTCGGATACCCGACGTGTAAACTCTTCGGATGCACTTCGGCGATCCTCAAGATCGAAGATGAGAAGATTTGTTGAACCAATTTTCAAGACCGACAACCGAAGATGAAGAACAGTTCGGAAGAATCGAGGAGCGTCCCTAACTTGAAGACCGGTTCAGGGGGTACTCACCACGTCATCTCCCGATCTGTTAGATTGGGCCGAGGACCCCCATGGCCGTATACTCATGGGCCAGTTCGGACAGCTGCCGCATACAAGGAAGATTCCACAAGACTTGGCGATCAAGACAAGGACTTCTCCCCACCGGCGTATTCGGCTAGGACTCTTGTTATCCTAGGCGTCTGGTGCATTATATAAACCGAGGCCAGGCTAGTCGATAGATATATACAACAATCATAATCATAGGCTGGCTTCTAGGGTTTAGCCTCTACGATCTCGTGGTAGATCAACTCTTGTAATACTCATATCATCAAGATCAATCAAGCAGGAAGTAGGGTATTATCTCCATCGAGAGGGCCCGAACCTGGGTAAACATTGTGTCCCCCGTCTCCTGTTACCATCGATCCTAGACGCACAATTCGGGACCCCCTACTCGAGATCCACCGGTTTTGACACCGACACCAAGTCTCATGGATTGTGTTTGTTCCAGAAACGATCCTCGCGAAGGTTTTATTCCGTTTGATATTACTTTTCTGCGAAACACTGAAATAGGCAAAAAAAATAGCAATTTGCACTGGGCCTTCGGTTAATAGGTTAGTCCCAAAAATAATATAAAAGTGCATAGTAAAGTCCATTAAACATCCAAAACATATAATATAAAGCATGGAACAATAAAAAAGTATAGATACATTAGAGACATATCACCATGGAGCAATGTTGTTGGACTGGTTTGACACATGTGTGATGGTGAAGAATACCTCAGAGAAGGCTTAAAATTTTATGGGCATGTGTTTAAGAACAAAGCATAATACCCTAGAAAGAGATTCTTCCAAAAAGGTTGTCCAATTTCTCGTTCATGAAGAAAGATGAACTCAGGTCGGATTCGTATTCACGCAGAAAACATATCCGAAAAGTGATGCACTAATCGGAAGGTTCCCAGAGTTTGAACGGTCGGATCGAGCTGAAATTTTGACAAGTGGTAGATATGGAAGTTTCATAGAATATGACAATTGGATCTTCCAAATAACCTCTGAGCTAGGCTATGGAGACCACGCCCTAAACTCGTCCAGATTCCCATCCAGACTCGACAGGCCTCCGGCATATCATAGATCGCCGGATATTCCTCCATCGGAAGGCGACCAAATTTTACAGGGTTGTTGTATACTAAATTCCGCACAATTTCACCAAAGGGTTCGTCAAATTGACTTCCGAGGAGACGGTGGCAGCAAAAACAAGTCTGTTGTACAGAAAAAACTATGCGATCGCACGAGGGCAATGTTGACGATGAGCCCCCAGGCTCCATGGATG
Source organism: Triticum urartu (assembly GCF_003073215.2). Classification (NCBI taxonomy): domain Eukaryota; kingdom Viridiplantae; phylum Streptophyta; class Magnoliopsida; order Poales; family Poaceae; genus Triticum; species Triticum urartu. The sequence goes on from NC_053023.1 coordinate 556,967,636, forward strand.
ACTTTTCCATGGTCTCGGTTGAGATTTGAGCTGATGATGATGAAAGTATCCGTATGATATTGATTATCTAACATGGAGCACGGGTCTCGGTCTAGCCGAGGTGACTAGTCGAGCCGGCGACAAAGATGCCGACATCAACCATGAAGCTCGGCTCCGATGCGTAGATCGCGCCAAAGACGATCTGAATTCCCATCGCACTGTGGCGACTGCCAACAGACTCTCAATGAAAGAACCAATGTCGGTTCTATATCCGGCATATCTCGTAGTAGGGGTCCTAAGCTAGGCGTCTTGGAGCGATGGTAACATGGACACGGGATTTTACCCAGGTTCGGGCCCTCTTGATGGAGGTAAAACCCTACGTCCTGCTTTTGATTGTATTCATATGGGATAGTACATAATACAGGTATCTACCACGAGATTTTAGTAATGAATATGAGATTGTCTATTAACTAGCCTGGCCTCGGTTTATATATGCACCGTAGGCCTAGGGCTTAGAGGAGTCCTTGTCTTATGCACCAAGTCTTGTGGAATCCTCCTTGTATTCGGCATGGGCTGCCCGAAGTGGCCAGTGAATCATCATGGGGGTCCTCGGCCTGACCCACTGGTTGGGAGATAACGTGGTGAGTACCCGCTAGTCCAGGACACCGTCAGACATCACCAACGATGTAAAGGCACTCAAGAATTCGGGCATCGCCTACCAGAATCTTGTCGACATCCAGCGCCAATACAAGATCTGGGGCAGCAAGGAGCATGAGAAGGACTCACTGGTTCACCTCGCCGAGGCCATCATCGACTCCTACTACAGAGACATGAAGGATTTGTGCAACAAGGACAAGCGTGCCTGGCACTCAGCCTGGATGGAGAAACTCGACAAAGCTCACGTTGTGTATGTGGCAAAGGAGGCGTACATGAGCTACGACATGTATAGGAGGATCGTTGACATGAGTAAGTGCCTCCTTCCCCAAAACGTCTAGGGATCCAGCCGAAAGCAGAGAAATGGCAAGCGTCGTCGCAACAATAAGTAGATGATTAGATCCTCGTTTCTCCTAGTTTAGTATGCATGTAATTGCTTACTTTGGTGTGTGGAAATGCTATGTGTGTAGTCACTTGTGTCATTGTATGCTTAATTAGGTTATGCAATGTTGTCCTTTTAAGTAAATATGTTGATGCTCTGTAGGCAGAGCGTAGATGTTGTGCGGACAAAGAAAATCACATCGCATATGGACTAAACAATGGAACCTGTCGGTGATGTTTTCATCAATCACTCACAATTGTATACCAGCAATCATTTTCTCACAACACACACGGCTTGTTAGCAGCAATCGTCTGTGTTGTTATCAGTCTTCGCTCACGTTTTCGATTACAGACCTATTTGCCCCGTATCACACACATCTTGTTAAGTTGAACTGTTTCTGTTCTCTTGTCTCAACGCAAACATTTCATCCGAGTGAACCGCATGCCGTATATCTGATACGTCTCCGTCGTATCTACTTTCCAAACACTTTTGCCCTTGCTTTGGACTCTAACTTGCATGATTTGAATGGAACTAACCCGGACTAACGCTATTTTTAGCAGAATTGCCATGGTGTTATTTTTGTGCAGAAATAAAAGTTCTCGGAATGACCTGAAAATCAACGGAGAATAATTTTGGAATATATAAAAAATACTGGAAGAACAATCCACGTCAGGGGGGGCTCCACCTGTCCATGAGGGTGGGGGCGCGCTCTACCCCCTGGGTGCGCCCCCTGTCTCGTGGTCCCCCTGACGCTTGATACGTCTCCAACGTATCTATAATCTTTGATTGCTCCATGCTATATTATCTTCTGTTTTGGACATTATTGGGCTTTATTATACACTTTTATATTATTTTGGGACTAACCTACTAACCGGAGGCCCAACCCAGAATTGCTGTTTTTTCTGCCTCTTTTAGGGTTTCGAAGAAAAGGAATATCAAACGGAGTCCAAATGGAATGAAACCTTCGGGAACGTGATTTTTGGAATGAACAAGATCCAAGAGACTTGGACCCTACATCAAGCAACCAACAGGGAGGCCACGAGGTAGGGGGGCACGCCAACCCCCCCAAGGCGCGCCCTCCACCCTCGTGGGCCACCTGTTGCTTCACCGACATACTTCTTCCTCCTATATATACCTACGTACCCCTAAACGATCAGATACGGAGCCAAAACCCTAATTCCACCGTCGTAACTCTATGTATCTACGAGATCCCAACTTGGGGCCTATTCCGGAGCTCCGCCGGAGGGGGCATCGGTCCCAGAGGGCTTCTACATTAACACCATAGCCTCTCCGATGAAGTGTGAGTAGTTTACCTCAGACCTTCGGGTCCATAGTTATTATCTAGATGGCTTCTTCTCTCTTTTTGGATCTCAATACAAAGTTCTCCCCCTCTCTTGTGGAGATCTATTCGATGTAATCTTCTTTTGCGATGTGTTTGTTGAGACCGATGAATTATGGGTTTATGATCAAGTTTATCTATGAACAATATTTGAATCTTCTCTGAATTCTTTTATGTATGATTGGTTATCTTTGCAAGTCTCTTCGAATTATCAGTTTGGTTTGGCCTACTAGATTGACCTTCCTTGCAATGGGAGAAGTGCTTAGCTTTGGGTTCAATCTTGCGGTGTCCTTTCCTAGTGACAGTAGGGGCAGCAAGGCACGTATTGTATTGTTGCCATCGAGGATAACAAGATGGGGTTTTTATCATATTGCATGAATTTATCCCTCTACATCATGTCATCTTGCTTAAGGCGTTACTCTGTTCTTATGAACTTAATACTCTAGATGCATGCTGGATAGCGGTCAATGTGTGGGGTAATAGTAGTAGATGCAGCCAGGAGTCGGTCTACTTGTTTCGGACATGATGCCTATATACATGATCATACCTAGATATTCTCATAACTATGCTCAATTCTGTCAATTGCTCAACAGTAATTTGTCCACCCATCGTAAAATACTTATGCTCTTGAGAGAAGCCACTAGTGAAACCTATGGCCCCGGGGTCTATCTCCATCATATTAATCTTCCAACACTTAGTTATTTTCATTGCCTTTTATTTTACTTTGCATCTTTATCATAAAAATACCAAAAATATTATCTTATCATATCTATCAGATCTCACTCTCATAAGTGACCGTGTAGGGATTGACAACCCCTTATCGCGTTGGTTGCGAGGATTTATTTGTTTTGTGTAGGTGCGAGGGACTCGCGCGTAGCCTCCTACTGGATTGATACCTTAGTTCTCAAAAATTGAGGGAAATACTTACGCTAATTTGCTGCATCACCCTCTCCTCTTCAAGGGAAAACCAACGCAGTGCTCAAGAGGTAGCAAGAAGGATTTCTGGCGCCGTTGCCGGGGAGGTCTACGCAAAAGTCAACATACCAAGTACCCATCACAAACCCTTATATCCCGCATTACATTATTTGCCATTTGACTCTCGTTTTCCTCTCCCCCACTTCACCCTTGTCACTTTATTCGCCCTCTCTCTCTATCCTCCCTCTCTTTCTCTATTTACCTCTTTTTTGCCCGTTCCTTGTTTGCATGTGTGTTGGATTGCTTGCTTGTCACGATGGCTCAAGATAACACTAAATTGTGTGACTTTACCAATACCAACAACAATGATTTTATTAGCACTCCGATTGCTCCTCTTACCGATGCTGAATCTTGTGAAATTAATGTTGCCTTGTTGAATCTTGTCATGAAAGATCCGTTTTCCGGCCTTCCTAGTGAAGATGCCGCTACCCATCTAAATAGCTTCGTTGATTTGTGTGATATGCAAAAGAACAAATATGTGGACAATGATATTGTTAAATTTAAGCTATTTCCTTTTTTGCTTAGAGATCGTGGTAAAGCTTGGTTTTCGTCTTTGCCTAAAAATAGTATTGATTCTTGGAATAAGTGCAAATATGCTTTTATATCTAAGTATTTTCCTCCCGCTAAGATCATCTCTCTTAGAAACAATATTATGAATTTTAAGCAACTTGATCATGAACATGTTTCACAAGCTTGGGAGAGGATGAAATTAATGATACGTAATTTCCCAACACATGGTTTGAATTTGTGGATGATTATACACAATTTTTATGCCGGATTGAATTTTGCTTCTAGAAATCTTTTAGATTCGGCCGCAGGAGGCACTTTTATGGAAATCACTTTAGGATAAGCTACTAAACTCCTAGATAATATTATTGTTAATTATTCTCAATGGCACACTGAAAGATCTACTAATAAAAAGTGCATGCGATAGAAGAAATTAATGTTTTGAGTGGAAAGTTGGATGAACTTATGAAATTATTTGCTACTAAAAGTGTTTCTTCTGATCCTAATGATATGCCTTTGTCTACTTTGATTTAGAATAATAATGAATCTATGGATGTGAATTTTGTTGGTAGGAATAATTTTGGTAACAACGCGTATAGAGGAAACTTTAATCCTAGGCCTTATCCTAGTAATTCCTCTAATAATTATGGTAATTCCTACAACGATTCTTATGGAAATTTTAATAAGATTCCCTCTGATTTTGAATCTAATATTAAAGAATTTATTACTTCGCAAAAGAATTTCAATGCTTTGATTGAAGAGAAATTGCTTAAGATTGATGAGTTGGCTAGGAACGTTGATAGAATTTCTCTTGATGTTGATTCTTTAAAACTTAGATCTATTCCTACTAAGCATGATATCAATGAGTCTCTCAAAGCCATGAGAATTTCCATTGATGAGTGCAAAGAAAGAACCACTAGGATGCGTGCTAAGAAAGATTCCTTTATAAGAGCGTGTTCTTCTAGTTTCCATGAAAATAAAAATGAAGATCTAAAAGTTATTGATGTGTCCCCTATTAAATCTTTGTTTTGCAATATGAATCTTGATAATGATGGGACTGAATATGATCCACCTTTACCTAGAATGCGTTCCAAAAATTCGGAGTTTTTAGATCTTGATGCTAAATTTGATAAAAGTGGGATTGAAGAGATCAGAACTCTAGATGTTAATGAACCTACTATTTTGGATTTCAAGGAATTTAATTATGGTAGCTGCTCTTTGATAGATTGTATTTCCTTGTTGCAATCTGTGCTAAATTCTCCTCATGCTTATAGTCAAAATAAAGCTTTTACCAAACATATCGTTGATGCTTTGATGCAATCTTATGAAGAAAAACTTGAGTTGGAAGTTTCTATCCCTAGAAAACTTTATGATGAGTGGGAACCAACTATTAAAATTAAAATTAAAGATCATGAATGCTATTCTTTGTGTGATTTGGATGCTAGTGTTTCCACAATTCCAAAGACTTTGTGTGATTTGTTAGGTTTCCGTGATTTTGATGATTGCTCTTTAAATTTGCACCTTGTGGATTCCACTATTAAGAAACCTATGGGAAGAATTAATGATGTTCTTATTGTTGAAAATAGGAACTATGTGCCCGTAGATTTTATTGTTCTTGACATAGATTGCAATCCTTCATGTCCTATTATTCTTGGTAGACCTTTCCTTAGAACGATTGGTGCAATTATTGATATGAAGGAAGGAAATATTAGATTCCAATTTCCGTGAAGGAAAGGCATGGAACACTTTCCTAGAAATAAAATTAAATTACCTTATGAATCTATTATGAGAGCCACTTATGGATTCCCTACCAAAGATGGCAATACCTAGATCTATCCTTGCTTTTTATGCCTAGCTAGGGGCGTTAAACAATAGCGCTTGTTGGGAGGCAACCCAATTTTATTTTTATTCCTTGATTTTTTATCCTTTTTAGTAATAAATAATTTATCTAGCCTATGTTTTGGTTGTGTTTTTTGTGTTTAATTAGTGTTTGTGCCAAGTAGAACCGTTCGGAAGACTTGGGGAAAGTCTTGTTAATCTTGCTGTAAAAAACAGAAACTTTAGCGCTCACGAGAACTGCTGACATTTTTATTTGGAAAGTCATATTTAGTTAATTATTTTTTAAATGATTAATAGATAAATTCCTCACGTCCAGAAATTTATTTTACAATTTTTGGGGTTCCAGATCTTGCGCTAGCTACAGATTACTACAGACTGTTCTGTTTTGACAGATTCTGTTTTTCATGTGTTGTTTGCTTATTTTGATGAATCTATGGCTAGTAAAATAGTTTATAAACCATATATAAGTTGGAATACAGTAGTTTTAACACCAATATAAATAAATAATGAGTTCATTACAGTACCTTGAAGTGGTCTTTTGTTTTCTTTCGCTAACGAAGCTCACGAGATTTTCTAGTTTAAGTTTTCTGTTGTGAAGTTTTCAAGTTTTGGGTAAGGATTTGATGGATTATGGAACAAGGAGTGGCAAGAGCCTAAGCTTGGGGATGCCCATGGCACCCCCAATATAATCTAAGGACACCAAAAAGCCAAACTTGGGGATGCCCCGGAAGGCATCCCCTCTTTCGTCTACTTCCATCGGTAACTTTACTTGGAGCTATATTTTTATTCACCACATGATATGTGTTTTGCTTGGAGCGTCTTGTATGATTTGAGTCTTTGCTTTTTAGTTTACCACAATCATCTTTGCTGTACACACCTTTTGAGAGAGACACACATGATTCGGAAATTATTAGATTACTCTATGTGCTTCACTTATATCTTTTGAGTTATATAGTTTTGCTCTAGTACTTCACTTATATCTTTTAGAGCACGGTGGTGGATTTGTTTTATAGAAACTATTGATCTCTCATGCTTCACTTAGATTATTTTGAGAGTCTTAAATAGCATGGTAATTTTCTTAAATATTCCTAATATGTTAGGTATTCAAGATTAGTAAAAACTTTCTTATGAGTGTTTTGAATACTAAGAGAAGTTTGATGCTTGATGATTGTTTTGAGATATGGAGGTAGTGATATTAAAGTTGTGATGGTTGAGTAGTTCTGAAATTGAGAAATGCTTGTGTTGAAGTTCGCAAGTCCCGTAGCATGCACGTATGGTAAACGTTATGTAACAAATTTGAAACATGAGGTGTTCTTTGATTGTCCTCCTTATGAGTGGCGGTCGGGGACGAGCGATGGTCTTTTCCTACCAATCTATCCCCCTAGGAGCATGCGCGTAGTGCTTGGTTTTTGATGACTTGTAGATTTTTGCAATAAGTATGTGAGTTCTTTATGACTAATGCTGAGTCCATGGATTATACGCACTCTCACCTTTCCATCATTGCTAGCCTCTTCGATACCGTGCATTGCCCTTTCTCACATTGAGAGTTGGTGCAAACTTCGTCGGTGCATCCAAACCCCGTGATATGATACACTATTTCACACATAAACATCCCTATATCTTCCTCAAAACAGTCACCATACCTACCTATTATGGCATTTCCATAGCCATTCCGAGATATATTGCCATGCAACTTTCCACCGTCCCGTTTATCATGACACGTTCATCATTGTCATATTGCTTTGCATGATCATGTAGTTGACATCGTATTTGTGGCAAAGTCAACGTTCATAATTCTTTCATACATGTCACTCTTAGTTCATTGCATATCCCGCTACACCGCCGGAGGCATTCATATAGAGACATACCTTGTTCTAGTATCGAGTTGTAATCATTGAGTTGTAAATAAATAGAAGTGTGATGATCAACATTTAATAGAGCATTGTCCCAATAAAAAAGACCAAAAAAGAAGGCCCAAAAAAGGGAAATGAAAAGGGACAATGCTACTATCTTTTTTTCCACACTTGTGCTTCAAAGTAGCACCATGATCTTCATGATAGAGAGTCTCTTGTTTTGTCACTTTCATATACTAGTGGGAATTTTTCATTATAGAACTTGGCTTGTATATTCCAACAATGGGCCTCCTCAAGTGTCCTAGGTATTCGTGAGCAAGCAAGTTGGATGCACACCCACTAGTTTATTTTGTTGAGCTTTCATACATTTATAGCTCTAGTGCATCTGTTGCATGGCAATCCCTACTCCTTGCATTAACATCAATCGATGGGCATCTCCATAGCTCATTGATTAGCCTCGTTGATGTGAGACTTTCTCCTTTTTTGTCTTCTCCACATAACGCCCATCATTATACTCTATTCCACCCATAGTGCTATATCCATGGCTCACGCTCATGTATTGCGTGAAGGTTTATAAAGTTTGAGATTACTAAAGTATGAAACAATTGTTTGGCTTGTCATCGGGGTTGTGCATGATGAGAGCATTATTGTGTCACGAAAATGGAGCATGACTAAACTATATGATTTTGTAGGGATGAACTTTCTTTGGCCATGTTATTTTGAGAAGACATAATTGCTTAGTTAGTATGCTTGAAGTATTATTATTTCTATATCAATATTAAACTTTTATCTTGAATCTTTCAGATTTGAATATTCATGCCATAATTAAGAAGAATTACATTGAAATTATGCCTAGTAGCATTCCACATCAAAAATTCTGTTTTTATCATTTACCTACTCGAGGACGAGCAGGAATTAAGCTTCGGGATGCTTGATACGTCTCCAACGTATCTATAATTTTTGATTGCTCCATGCTATATTATCTTTTGGTTTGGACATTATTTGGCTTTATTATACACTTTTATATTATTTTTGGGACTAACCTACTAACCGGAGGCCCAGCCCAGAATTGCCGTTTTTTTGCCTATTTTAGGTTTCGAAGAAAAGGAATATCAAACGGAGTCCAAACGGAATGAAACCTTCGGGAACGTAACTTTTGGAACGAACAAGATCCAGGAGACTTGGACCCTACGTCAAGCAACCAACAGGGAGGCCACAAGGTAGGGGGCGCGCCTACCCCCCCCCCCCCCCCCCCCCCCCCCCCCCCCCCCCCCCCCAGGCGCGCCCTCCACCCTCATGGGCCCCCTGTTGCTCCACCGACATACTTCTTCCTCCTATATATACCTACGTACCCCCAAACGATCAGATACGGAGCCAAAACCCTAATTCCACCGCCATAACTTTCTGTATCCACGAGATCCCATCTTGGGGCCTGTTCCGGAACTCCGCCGGAGGGGGCATCGATCGCGGAGGGCTTCTACATCAACACCATAGCCTCTCCGATTAAGTGTGAGTAGTTTACCTCAGACCTTCAGGTCCATAGTTATTAGCTAGATGGCTTCTTCTCTCTTTTTGGATCTCAATACAAAATTCTCCCCCTCTCTTGTGGAGATCTATTCGATGTAATCTTCTTTTGCGGTGTGTTTGGTTGAGACCGATGAATTGTGGGTTTATGATCAAGTTTATCTATGAACAATATTTGAATCTTCTCTGAATTCTTTTATGTATGATTGGTTATCTTTGCAAGTCTCTTCGAATTATCAGTTTGGTTTGGCCTACTAGATTGATCTTTCTTGCAATGGGAGAAGTGCTTAGCTTTGGGTTCAATCTTGCGGTGTCCTTTCCCAGTGACAGTAGGGGCAGCAAGGCACGTATTGTATTGTTGCCATCGAGGATAACAAGATGTTTTTATCATATTGCATGAATTTATCCCTCTACATCATGTCATCTTGCTTAAGGCGTTACTCTGTTCTTATGAACTTAATACTCTAGATGCATGCTGGATAGCGGTCGATGTGTGGAGTAATAGTAGTAGATGCAGGCAGGAGTCGGTCTACTTGTCTCGGACGTGATGCCTATATACATGATCATACCTAGATATTCTCATAACTATGCTCAATTCTGTCAATTGCTCAACAGTAATTTGTTCACCCACCGTAAAATACTTATGCTCTTGAGAGAAGCCACTAGTGAAACCTATGGCCCCCGGGTCTATCTTCCATCATATTAATCTTCCAACACTTAGTTATTTTCATTGCCTTTTATTTTACTTTGCATCTTTATCATAAAAATACCAAAAATATTATCTTATCATATCTATCAGATCTCACTCTCGTAAGTGACCGTGTAGGGATTGACAACCCCTTATCGCGTTGGTTGCGAGGATTTATTTGTTTTGTGTAGGTGCGAGGGACTCGCGCGTAGCCTCCTACTGGATTGATACCTTGGTTCTCAAAAACTGAGGGAAATACTTACGCTACTTTGCTGCATCACCCTTTCCTCTTCAAGGGAAAACCAACGCAGTGCTCAAGAGGTACAAACCTCCACCGACCTCAACCCTGACTCCATATATTCACTTTCGGGGAGAAAAAAAAATCAGAGAAGGATTCATCGTTTACGAATACGGAGCCGCCGCCAAGCCCTAAACTCTCTCGGGAGGGCTGATCTGGAGTCCGTTCAGGGCTCCGGAGAGGGGAATCCATCGCCATCGTCATCATCAACCTTCCTCCATCACCAATTTCATGATGCTCACCACCGTGCGTGAGTAATCCCATCGTAGGCTTGCTGGACTGTGATGGGTTGGATGAGATTTATCATGTAATCGAGTTAGTTTTGTTAGGGTTTGATCCCTAGTATCCATTATGTTCTGAGATTGATGTTGCTATGACTTTGCTATGCTTAATGCTTGTCACTAGGGCCCGAGTGCCATGATTTCAGATCTGAACCTATTATGTTTTCATGAATATAATGTGAGTTCTGATCCTATCTTGCAAGTCTATAGTCACCTACTATGTGTATGATCCGACAACCCCGAAAGTGACAATAATCGGGACCACTCCCGGTGATGACCGTAGTTTGAGGAGTTCCATGTATTCACTATGTGTTAATGCTTTGGTTCGGGTACTCTATTAAAAGAGGCCTTATATCCCTTAGTTCCATTAGGACCCGCTGCCACGGGAGGGTAGGACAAAAGATGTCATGCAAGTTTTTTTCCATAAGCACGTATGACTATATTCGGAATACATGCCTACATTACATTGATGAACTGGAGCTAGTTCTGTGCCACCCTAGGTATGACTGTTGCATGATCAATCGCATCCGTCATAATTTTCCATCACCGATCCAATGCTACGAGCTTTTCATATATTGTTCTTCGCTATTTACTTTCCGTTGCTATTGACCAATCACTATAAAACCCCAAAATATTACTTTTTTTTGCTTACCGTTAACCTTTCCACGTTACCTACTACTCCATACTTGCTACTAAATACCTTGCTGCAGATATTAAGTTTCCAGGTGTGGTTGAATTGACAACTAGCTGCTAATACTTGAGAAATATTCTTTGGCTCCCCTTGTGTCGAATCAATAAAATTGGGTTGAATACTCTACCTCGAAAACTGTTGTGATCCCCTATAACTTGTGGGTTATCAAGAACATTTTCTGGCACCGTTGCCGGGGAGCATAGCTCTATTCTTTGAGTCACTTGGGATTTATATCTGCTTATCATTATGAAGAACTTGAAAGATCAAAGAACCAAGATCTATCCCTCAACTTTGAGGGGAGGTAAGGAACTGCCATCTAGCTCTGCACTTGATTCACCTTCTGTTATGAGTAAACTTTTGACACCCAAACCTGCTTCTGCTATTAATTCTAATATGTCGCATGTTATTGATGATGCCACTTCTCCTATGCATGATACTTATGATGAAACTACTTCTAGGCTTGATACTACTGTGCCACTTGGTAAATTTCTTGATGAACAACTTGCTAGGGTTAGAGAGAATGAAATTATTGAAACTGATAATATCGATGAAAGTGATGATGAAGATTATCCCCCTAGATATGAATTGTCTGTTGTTCCTGAGGGTTACGTTATGGATGAAGAAACTGCTAGAGACTTTCTTGCTTGCAATGATAGGAGTGATCTTAAGAAACTATTAGCTAAGCTTAAACAAAAATATCTGAATGCTAAAATGAAATAAGATCCTGCTTATGCTACTTCACCTATGTTTGTTACTGATAAGGATTATGAATTCGCTGTTGATCCTGAGTTAATTACTTTGGTTGAATTTGATCCTTTCTATGGCTATGAATCTGAAACTGTTGTGGCACATCTTACTAAATTAAATGATATAGCTACCCTGTTCACTAATGATGATAAAACTCGCTACTATTATATCCTTAAATTATTTCCGTTCTCATTAAAGGGTAATGCTAAGATATGGTTTAATTATCTTGATCATGGTTGTGTGCGTAGTCCCCAGGATATGATTTATTACTTCTCTGCTAAATATTTCCCTGCGCATAAGAAACAAGCTACTTTAAGGGAAATATATAATTTTGTGCAAATTGAAGAAGAGAGTCTCCCACAAGCTTGGGGGAGGCTTCTCCAATTACTTAATGCTTTTCCTGATCATCATCTCAAGAAAAATGAAATACATGATATCTTTTATAATGGACTAACCAATGCTTCCAGAGATTACCTGGATAGTTGTGCTGGTTGTGTTTTCAGGGAAATAACTGTTGATCAAGCTGAAATTTTATTGAATAATATGTTGACCAATGAAAACAATTGGACACTTCCTGAACCAACTCCTAAGCCAACTCCGAAGAAAAGGGGTATTCTATTTCTCAGTCCTGAAGATATGCAAGAGGCAAAGAAATCTATGAAAGAAAAGGTATTAAATCTAAATATGTTAAGAATTTACCACCTATTGAAGAAATACATGGTCTTAATTTACCGCCTGTTGAAGAAACACATGGTCTTGATAACCCGACACAGGTAGTAAAGGTAAACTCTCTCTATAGATATGATAAAGCTGAAATTCCTCCTACTAAGTTTCCTAGCCAATGCTTAGATGAGTTTGATAATTTTATGGTTAAGCAAGAAGATTTCAATGCTTATGTTGGTAGATAATTGAAACATAATGCTTACATGATCGAACACTTGAGTGATTATATGGCTAATGTTAAAGGTGGACTTAAACTTATTAGTAAACATGCTTCTATGGTTACCACTCAAGTAGAACAAGTGCTTAAAGCTCAGAATGATTTTCTCAATGAATTAAATAATAAGAATGATAATGTTGTTAGAGTTATGACTAGAGGAGGCAAAATGACTCAGGAGCCTTTGTATCCTAAGGACCACCCTAAGAGAATTGAGCAAGATTCTCATAGAGCTAATGTAGATGCACCTAGTCCTTCTAAGAGGAAGAAAAAGAAAATGATAGGACTTTGCATGCTTCTAGTGAACCTGTTGTAGACACACCTGAGAATCCTATTGATATTTCAATTTCTGATGCTGAGACACAATCTGGTAATGAACATGAACCTAGTGATAATGTTAATGATGATGTTCATATTGATGCTCAACCTAGCAATAATAATGATGTAGAAATTGAACCCGATGTTGATCTTGATAACCCACAATCAAAGAATCAATGTTATGATAAGAGAGACTTTGTTGCTAGGAAGCACGGTAAAGAAAGAGAACCATGGGTTCACAAACCCATGCCTTTTCCTCCTAAACCATCGAAGAAAAAGGATGATGAGGATTTTGAGCGCTTTGCTGAAATGATTAGACCTATCTTTTTGCGTATGCGTTCGACTGATATGCTTCAAATGAATCCTTATGCTAAATACATGAAGGGAATAGTTACTAATAAAAGAAAGATACCGGAAGCTGAAATTTCCACCATGCTTGCTAATTATACTTTTAAAGGTGGAATACCAAAGAAACTTGGAGATCTCGGAGTACCAACTATACCATGCCCCATTAAAAGATACTATGTTAAAACTGCTTTATGTGATCTTCGAGCCGGTGCTAGTGTTATGCCTCTCTCTTTATATCGTAGACTTGATTTGAATAAGTTGACATCTATTGAAATATCTTTGCAAATGGCTGATAAATCAACTACTATATGTGTCGGTATTTGTGAGGATGTGCCAGTTGTGGTTGCAAATGTTACTATTTTAACGGACTTTGTTATTCTTGATATTCCTGAGGACGATAGTATGTCTATTATTCTTGGAAGACCCTTTTTGAATACTGCAGGGGCTGTTATTGATTGCACCAAAGGCAATGTCGCTTTTCATGTCAATGGTAATGAGCATATGGTACACTTTCCGAGGAAACAACCTCAAGTCCATAGTATAAAATCTATTAGAAAAATTCCATTGATTATTTTTGGAGGCTTTCAATTTCCTCTACCTACTATCAATAAGAAATATGATATTTTTATTATTGGGGACGTGCATACCCCCGTTGAGGTAACATAGTGTTATTCAAAATTTCTCCAGTTTCATGTTACTCAAAATGAGTTTGTTAACAAGACCTGATCAACCTTGTTAGTGGATTCCTTTTGATGAGCATGAGATGGATGAATTTAGAAAACACAACTCTCTGTACCCTCTTTTTACTTTCTGTTATTTATATTAGATAAAGCAAAATAGTATTTTTCTGTCTGTTTTCTGAATTATCAATGCAATAAAAAATACCCCGAAAATAAAAGTTCTCCAAATGCCCTGAAATTTAAATATGATTTTTTATAGAATATTTGAGAATATTTGGCACTGAGAACTCATTAGGGGGAGCAAGCACCTGGCCACGAGGGTCCAGGGCACGCCCCCTGCCTCGTGGGCCCACAGTGGCTCCCCTCCACTTATTCCAGCTACCACACACTCCTTCTTCCTCCCACAAAAATCACCAACCAGGTCAAACCCGAGTTCAAGCTCATCTTGTTGCCATTTTCGATCTCCTAGCTCAAAGCTCCATTCACAAAACTGTTTTGGGGGATTGTTCTTTGGTATGTGACTCCTCCAATGGTCCAACTAGTTTTTGTTCTAGTGCTTTATTTATTGCAAATTTTTGCTGCTTAGGTGACCCTGTTCTTGAGCTTGCATGTCAAATTTATGTGGTCAAAAGTAGTTTTAATGCATGATATTGCCTCTAGGCACTTGAGTTTGGTTCACTTTTATTTTGAAGTTACTAAAAATTTCAGCAATTTTCAGAAAAGATGAAGAGATTTTTGAGGGGCACATCGAGCCGAAGCTCGAAGGATAAACAAAGTGAAGATAATAAGAGGCCCTAATATAATCTCCCTCGCACCATGGAAGTTCGGCCGTGTGAATGGCCTTGTGATAATTTCTTGAGAGCAGCCGAGATTTATGATGATTTCTATGAGTTGGCTGAGAATGTAGGCCTCACCGCCTTCCTCCACGACCAACGCGAATAGTATCTCTTACTCACCAATATCTTTGTGCAAAACTTTCATTTCCATGCTAGGAGCTCACCACCTTCGGTGGAATCTTATTTATATGATGAGCAAAAGGAGATGTCACTTCATGACTTTTGTCGGATTTGTTTGATCCCTTTCGAGGGAAGTGTAGAGGAACCACATCGTGATGATGTGGAAGGGTTTATTGATACAATTGCTGTAGGGGAAACGAGGAAAGTTTCCGATGCAAGAATCACTAGCATACATTTTCCTGTTTTACGTTACTTCGCAATATTTGCTAGTAGATGCTTAATTGGTCGCGAAAACGGTGGCAACCTTAGTGCCCCTAATATTGTTATTTTGTGCCATGCCTTGTTCCATGATGACACATTTAGTATGGGCGCTATTGTTGTAAAGCGGTTAAATCTTAACTGTACTAAGGGCCCTGTCCTTGGAGGCATCTTTGCCTCGCGCCTCGCTGCACATTTTAACATACCTATTAGGCATTATGAGAAGGAAGAGAAGTTGTTGCCTCCTGTTTTTCTAGACTATAAGAGTATGGTAGCACATGATTTTATCATTAAAAATAAGGAAAAGATGCATCAGTACAAGCTGATATTTGATAAAAATCACCTTGAGACTATTACTTTGCCTGCTCCTTCTTTGTTTGACTTATCTGCAGGCAAGTACCTTGTTCCGCCAGAGGCCATTCACGCCTACCGGAACCCCACAACAGCTACAGAGCCAGAGCCGGAACCACAATTTGATCCTCACCGGCAGTTTGTTTATTAGTGGAATCCAGAAGAGATCGCGAACCAGTGGCACTGATACGTCTCCGTCATATCTACTTTTCCAAACACTTTTGCCCTTGTTTTGGACTCTAAATTGCATGATTTGAATGGAACTAACCCGGACTGACGCTGTTTTCAGCAGAATTGCCATGGTGTTATTTATGTGCAGAAACAAAAGTTCTCGGAATGACCTGAAACTCCACGGAGATTATTTTTGGAAATAATAAAAAATACTGGCAAAGAATAAAGGCCAGGGGGCCCACACCCTAGCCATGAGGGTGGGGGCGCGCCTGCCCCCTAGGCGCGCCCCTACCTCATGGGCCCCCTAGAGCTCCTCCGACCTCAACTCCAACTCTATATATTCGTGTTCGGGGAGAAAATAATAAAGGAGAAGGATTCATCGTGTTTTACGATATGGAGCCGCCGCCAAGCCCTAAACTCTCCCCGGAGGGCTGATCTAGAGTCCGTTCGGGGCTCCGGAGAGGGGAATCCGTCGCCGTCGGCATCATCAACCATCCTCCATCACCAATTTCATGATGCTCACCGTCCTGCGTGAGTAATTCCATCATAGGCTTGCTGGACGGTGATGGGTTGTATGAGATTGATCAAGTAATCGAGTTAGTTTTGTTAGGGTTTGATCCCTAGTATCCACTATGTTCTGAGATTGATATTACTATGACTTTGCTATGCTTAATGCTTGTCACTAGGGCCCGAGTGCCATGATTTCAGATCTGAACCTATTATGTTTTCATGAATATATGTGAGTTCTTGATCCTATCTTGCAAGTCTATAGTCACCTACTATGTGTTATGATCTGGCAACCCCGAAGTGACAATAATCAGGACCACTCCCGGTGATGACCGTAGTTTGAGAAGTTCATGTATTCACTATGTGTTAATGCTTTGGTCCGGTACTCTATTAAAAGGAGGCCTTAATATCCCTTAATTTCCGCTAGGACCCCGCTGCCACGGGAGGGTAGAACAAAAGATGTCATGCAAGTTCTTTTCCATAAGCACGTATGACTATATTTGGAATACATGCCTACATTACATTGATGAATTGGAGCTAGTTCTGTGTCACCCTAGGTTATGACTGTTACATGATGAACCGCATCCGGCATAATTCTCCATCACCGATCCATTGCCTACGAGCTTTCCATATATTGTTCTTCGCTTATTTACTTTTCCCGTTGCTATTGCTATCATCACTACAAAATACCAAAAATATTACTTTCGCTATCGTTACCTTTTACCACCGTTACCACTACTATCATATTACTTTGCTACTAAACACTTTGCTGCAGATACTAAGTTTCCAGGTGTGGTTGAATTGACAACTCAGCTGCTAATACTTGAGAATATTCTTTGGCTCCCCTTATGTCGAATCAATAAATTTGGTTGAATACTCTACCCTCGAAAACTGTTGCGATCCCCTATACTTGTGGGTTATCAAGACTATTTTCTGGTGCCGTTGCGAGGGAGCATAGCTCTATTCCTTGAGTCACTTGGGATTTATATCTGCTTATCATTATGAAGAACTTGAAAGATCCAAGAACCAAGATTTATCCCTCAACTAAGATGGGAGGTAAGGAACTGCCATCTAGCTCTGCACTTGATTCACCTTCTGTTTTGAGTAAGCTTGCGACACCTAAACCTGCTTCTGCTATTAATTCTGATATGTTGCATGTTATTGATGATGCCACTTCTTCTATGCATGATACTTATGATGAAACTACTTCTATGCTTGATACTACTGTGCCACTTGGTGAATTTCTTGATGAACAACTTGCTAGGGCTAGAGAGAATGAAATTATTGAAACTGATAATACTGATGAAAGTACTGATGAAGGGCCTTCTAATAAATTTGAATTACCTGTTGTGCTTGAGGGCTATGTTATGGATGAAGAAACTAAAAGAGACTTTCTTGCTTGCAATGATAGAAGTGATCTTAAGAAATTATTAGCTAAGCTTAAACAAAAAACTCTGAATGCTAGAATGAAATATGATCCTGCTTATGCTACTTCACCTATCTTTGTTACTGATAAGGATTATGAATTCTCTATTGATCCTAATATAATTACTTTGGTTGAATCTGATCCTTTTTATGGCTATGAATCTGA
Source organism: Triticum urartu (assembly GCF_003073215.2). Taxonomy (NCBI): domain Eukaryota; kingdom Viridiplantae; phylum Streptophyta; class Magnoliopsida; order Poales; family Poaceae; genus Triticum; species Triticum urartu. The sequence continues at coordinate 556,985,510 of NC_053023.1, forward strand.
AACTGTTGTGGCACATCTTACTAAATTAAATGATATAGCTACCCTGTTCACTAATGATGAGAGAACTCGCTACTTTTATATCCTTAAAATATTTCCATTCTCATTAAAGGGTGATGCTAAGATATGGTTTAATTCTCTTGATCCTGGTTGTGTGCGTAGTCCCTAGGATATGATTTATTACTTCTCTGCTAAATATTTCCCTGCTCATAAGAAACAAGCTGCTTTAAGGGAAATATATAATTTTGTGCAAATTGAAGAAGAGAGTCTCCCACAAGCTTGGGGGAGGCTTCTCCAATTACTTAATGCTTTTCCTGATCATCCTCTCAAGAAAAATGAAATACTTGATATCTTTTACAATGGACTAACCGATGCTTCCAGAGATTACCTGGATAGTTGTGCTGGTTGTGTTTTCAGGGAAATAACTGTTGATCAAGCTGAAATTTTATTGAATAATATGTTGACCAATGAAAACAATTGGACACTTCCTGAAGCAACTCCTAAGCCAACTCCGAAGAAAAGGGGTATTCTATTTCTCAGTCCTGAAGATATGCAAGAGGCAAAGAAATCCATGAAAGAAAAAGGTATTAAATCTAAAGATGTTAAGAATTTACCACCTATTGAAGAAATACATGGTCTTAATTTACCGCCTGTTGAAGAAACACATGGTCTTGATAACCCGACACAGGTAGTAAAGGTAAACTCTCTCTATAGATATGATAAAGCTGAAATCCCTCCTACTAAGTTTGCTAGCCAATGCTTAGATGAGTTTGATAATTTTATGGTTAAGAAAGAAGATTTCAATGCTTATGTTGGTAGACAATTGAAACAAAATGCTTATATGATTGAACACTTGGGTGATTATATGTCTAGAGTTAAAGGTGAACTTAAACTCATTAGTAAACATGCTTCTATGGTTACCACTCAAGTAGCACAAGTACTTAAAGCTCAGAATGATTTGCTCAATGAATTATATAGTAAGAAAAATGATAATGCTGTTAGAGTTATGACTAGAGGTGGTAAAAGGTCCCAGGAACCTTTGTATCCTGAGGGCCATCCTAAGAGAGTTGAGCAAGATTCTCAGAGAAATGATATAGATGCACCTAGTCCTTCTAAAAGGAAGAAAAAGAAAAATGATAGGACTTTGCATGCTTCTAGTGAACCTGTTATTGACTCACCTGAAAATCCCAATGATATTTCTATTTCTGATGGTGAAACACATTCCGGTAATGAACATGAAACTAGTGATAATGTTAATGATGATGTTCAGGTTGATGCTCAACCTAGTAATTGTTGGGGATCGTAGCAGAAACTAAAATTTTCTACGCATCACCAAGATCAATCTATGGAGTAATCTAGCAACGAGGGGAAGGGGAGTGCATCTACATACCCTTGTAGATCGCTAAGCGGAAGCGTTACTAGAACGCAGATGAGGTAGTCGTACTCGTAGCGATTCAGATCGCGGTCGATTCCGATCTAAGCGCCGAACAACGGCGCCTCCGCGTTCAACAAACGTGCAGCCCGGTGACGTCTCCCATGCCTTGATCCAGCAAGGAGAGAGGGAGAGGTTGGGGAAGACTCCGTCCAGCAGCAGCACGATGGCATGGTGGTGGTGGTGGAGCGCGGTACTCCAGCAGGGCTTCGCCAAGCACTACGAGAGACGAGGAGGGAGAGAGGTAGGGCTGCACCTTGGGAGAGAGAGACTCGTGTTGTCTGCAGCCCCAAAACCTCCACTATATATAGGGGCAAGGGCAAGGGGAGGCCCCCTAGGGTTTCCCCTAGGGGGGGGCGGCGGCCAGGGCAGATGGGATCTCCCCCATGGGTGACTTGGCCCCCAAGCCAGGAGATGGGTCACGAGGGAAAAGGTGAGGGGGGCGCACAGCCACTTAGTGGGCTGGTTTCCCCCCTTCCCTTGGCCCATGAAGCCCCCAACACTTGCCGGGGCTCCTGAAACACCTTTCGGTCATGCTGGTCATCACCCGGTACCTCCGGAATACTTTCGGACTCCAAAACTCTTCGTCCAATATATCAATCTTCACCTCCGGACCATTTTGGAACTCCTCATGACGTCCGGGATCTCATCCGGGACTCCGAACAACATTTGGTAACCACGTACATACTTCCTCTATAACCCTAGCATCATCGAACCTTCAGTGTGTAGACCCTACGGGCTCAGGCATAATGCAGACATGACCGAGACATCTCTCTGGTCAATAACCAATAGCGGGATTTGGATACCCATGTTGGCTCCCACATGTTCCACGATGATCTCGTCGGATGAACCACGATGTCAAGGATTCATTCAATCCCGTATACAATTCCCTTTGTCTATCGGTATGTTACTTGCCCGAGATTCGATCGTCGGTATCCCAATACCCTCGTTCAATCTCGTTACCGGCAAGTCTCTTTACTCGTTCCGTAATGCATGATCCTGTGGCTAACTCATTAGTCACATTGAGCTCGTTATGATGATGCATTACCTAGTGGGCCCAGAGATACCTCTCCGTCACACGGAGTGACAAATCCCAGTCTCGATTTATGCCAACCCAACAGACACTTTCGGAGATACCTGTAGTGCACCTTTATAGCCACCCAGTTACGTTGTGTCGTTTGGTACACCCAAAGCATTCCTACGGTATCCGGGAGTTGCACAATCACATGGTCTAAGGAAATGATACTTGACATTAGAAAAGCTTTAGCAGACGAACTATACGATCTGGTGCTAGGCTTAGGATTGGGTCTTGTCCATCACATCGTTCTCCTAATGATGTGATCCCGTTATCAATGACATCCAATGTCCATGGTCAGGAAACCATGACCATCTATTGATCAACGAGCTAGTCAACTAGAGGCTTACTAGGGACATGTTGTGGTCTATGTATTCACACATGTATTACGGTTTCCGGTTAATACAATTATAGAATGAACAATAGACAATTATCATGAACAAGGAAATACAATAATAACCATTTTATTATTGCCTCTAGGGCATATTTCCAACAGTCTCCCACTTGCACTAGAGTCAATAATCTAGTTCACATCACTATGTGATTCCAATGAATCCAACACCCATGGGGCTTGTTCATATCTTGCTTGTGAGAGAGGTTTATTAGTCAATGAGTCTGAACCTTTCAGATCCATGTGTGTTTTATGAATCTCTATGTCATCTTGTAGATGCAGCTACCGCGCGCTACTTGGAGCTATTCGAAATAACTGTTCTACTATACGAATCCGGTTTACTACTCAGAGTCATCCGGATTAGTGTCAAAGTTTGCATCAACGTAACCCTTTACGATGTACTCTTTTACCACCTCCATAATCGAGAAAATTCCTTAGTCCACTAGTTACTAAGGATAAGTTTGACCGCTGTCATGTGATCCATTCCTGGATCACTCTTGTACCCGTTGACTAACTCATGGCAAGGCACACTTCAGGTGCGGTACACACAATAGCATACTGTAGAGCCTACGTCTAAAGCATAGGGGACGACCTTTGTCCTTTCTCTCTCTTCTGCCGTGGTCAGGTCTTGAGTCTTACTCAATACTCACACCTTGTAACACAGCCAAGAACTCCTTTGCTGATCTAATTTGAACTCCTTCAAAATCTTGTCACGATATGTATTCATTTGAAAGTAATATTAAGCGTTTTTGATCTATCCTTATAGATCTTGATGCCCAATGTTCAAGTAGCTTAGTCCAGGTTTTCCATTGAAAAACACTTTTCAAATAACCCTACATGCTTTCCAGAAATTCTACATCATTTCTGATCAACAATATGTTAACAACATATAATCATCAAAAATTCTATAGTGCTCCCACTCACTTCTTTGGAAATACAAGTTTCTCATAAACTTTGTATAAACCCAAAATCTTTGATCATCTCATCAAAGTGTACATTCCAACTTCAAGATGCTTACTCCAGTCCTTAGAAGGATTGCTGGAGCTTTGCATACTTGTTAGCATCTTTCAGGATTGACTAAACCTTCTGGTTGTATCACATACAACCTTTCCTCAAGAAAATCGTCGAGGAAACAATGTTTTGACATCCTATCTGCAAGATTTCATAAATAATGCAGTAACTGCTAACATAATTCCAACAGACTCTTAGCATCTCTACGTTGAGAAAGTCTCATCGTAGTCAACTCCTTGAACTTGTCGGGAAACATCTTAACGACAAGTCGAGCTTTCTTAATGGTGACACTTACCATCATTGTCCGTCTTCCTTTTAAAATCCATCTGCACCCAACAACCTTACGACCATCAAGTAGTTCTTTCAAAGTCTATACTTTGTTTTATACATGGATCCTCTCTCGGATTTTATGGCCTCGAGCCATTCGTCGGAATCCGGGATCACCATCGCTTCTCCATAGCTCGTAGGTTCATTGTTGTCTAGCAACATGACTTCCAAGACAGGATTACGTACCACTCTGAAGTAGTACACATCCTTGTCGACCTATGAGGTTTGGTAGTGACTTGATCCGAAGTTTCATGATCACTATCATAAGCTTCCACTTCAATTGGTGTAGGTGCCACAGGAACAACTTCCTGTGCCCTGCTACACACTAGTTGAAGTGACGGTTCAATAACCTCATCAAGTCTCCACCATCCTCCCACTCAATTCTTTCGAGAGAAACTTTTCCTCGAGAAAGGACCCATTTCTAGAAACAATCACTATTGCTTCCGGATCTGAAATAGGAGGTATACCCAACTATTTTTGGGTATTCTATGAAGATGCATTTATCCGCTTTGGGTTCGAGCTTATCAGCCTGAAACTTTTTCACATAAGCATCGTAGCCCCAAACTTTTAAGAAATGACAGCTTAGGTTTCTCTAAACCATAGTTCATACGGTGTCGTCTCAACAGAATTGTGTGGTGCCCTATTTAAAGTGAATGCAGTTGTCTCTAATGCCTAACCCATAAACGATAGTGGTAATTCGATAAGAGACATCATGGTATGCACCATATCCAATAGGGTGCAATTATGATGTTCGGACACACCATCACACTATGGTGGTCCAGGCGGTATTAGTTGTGAAACAATTTCCACAATGTCTTAATTGTGTGCCAAACTCGTAACTCAGATATTCATCTCTATGATCATATCATAGACATTTTATCATCTTGTCACGATGATCTTCAACTTCACTCTGAAATTACTTAAACCTTTCAATAATTCAGATTTGTGTTTCATCAAGTAAATATACTCAGCATCTACTCAAATCATCTGTGAAGTAAGAACATAACGATATCCACTGCGTGCCTCAGCACTCATTGGACTGCACACATCAAAATGTATTACCTCCAACAAGTTGCTTTCTTGTTCCATTTTACTGAAAACGAGGCCTTTCAGTCATCTTGCCCATGTGGTATGATTTGCATGTCTCAAGTGATTCAAAATCAAGTGAGTCCAAATGATCCATATGTATGGAGTTTCTTCATGCATATCTACCAATAGACATGGTTCGCATGTCTCAATCGTTTCAAAAACGACTGAGTCCAAAGATCCATCAACATGGAGCTTCTTCATGCGTTTTATACCAACATGACTCAAATGGCAATGCCACAAGTATGTGGTACTATCATTACTATCTTATATCTTTTGGCATGAACATGTGTATCACTACGATCGAGATTCAATAAACCATTCATTTTAGGTGCGAGACCATTGAAGGTATTATTCAAATAAACAGAGTAACCACTATTCTCCTTAAATGAATAACCGTGTGGTGATAAACATAATCCAATCATGTCTATGCTCAACGCAAACACCAAATAACAATTATTTCGGTTTAACACCAATCCCGATGGTAGAGGGAGCGTGCGATGTTTGATCACATCAACCTTGGAAACACTTCCAACACATATCGTCATCTCACCTTTAGCTAGTCTCCGCAGCCTTTTATTTCGAGTTACTAACGCTTAGCAACCGAACCGGTATTTATTACCCTGGTGCTACTAGGAGTACTAGTAAAGTACACAATAATATGACATCTATCCAAAATACTTCTGTCGACCTTGCCAGCCTTCTCATCTACCAAGTATCTAGGGTAGTTCTGCTTCAGTGACCGTTCCCCTCATTATAGAAGCACTTAGTCTCGGGTTTGGTTCAACCTTGGGTTTCTTCACTAGAGCAGCAACTGATTTGCCGTCTCATGAAGTATCCCTTCTTTCCCTTGCCCTTCTTGAAACTAGTGGTTTAACCATCAACAATTGATGTTCCTACTTGATTTCTACTTTCGCGGTGTCAAACATCGCGAGTTGCTCAAGGATCATCATGTCTATCCCTGATATGTTATAGTTCATCACGAAGCTCCAATAGCTTGGTGGCAGTGACTATGGAGAACCATCACTATCTCATCTGGAAGATTAACTCCCACTCGATTCAAGCGATTCCAGTACTCAGACAATCTGAGCACATGCTCAACGATTGAGTTTTTCTCCCTTAGTTTGCAGGCTTAAGAAACTTGTCAGAGGTCTCATACCTCTTGACGTGGGCACTAGTCTGAAATTCCAATTTCAGTCTTTGTAACATCTCATATGTTCTGCGACGTTTCAAAAATGTCTTTGGTGCCACAATTCTAAACTGTTAGTATTACGTACTAAACTATCACGTAGTCATCAAAACATGTATGTCAGATGTTTCCCAACATCTACAGACGATGCTCGAGGTTCAACACACTGAGCGATGCATTAAGGACATAACCCTTCTGTGCAGCAATGACGACAATCCTCAGTTCACGGACCCAGTCCGCATAATTGCTACTGTTAACTCTCAACTAAATTTTCTCTAGGAACATATCTAAAAAAGTAGAACCAAAGCATGAGCTATGACATAATTTGCAAAGACCTTTTGACTATGTTCATGATAATTAAGTTCATCTAATCAAATTATTCAATGAACTCCCACTTAGATAGACATCCCTCTAGTCATCTAAGTGATACATGATCTGAGTCAACTAGGCCGTGTCCGATCATCACGTGAGACAGACTAGTCATCATCGGTGAACATCTTCATGTTGATCGTATCCACTATATGACTCATGTTTGACCTTTCGGTCTTCCCTGTTCCGAGGCCATGTCTGTACATGCTAGGCTCGTCAAGTTAACCTAAGTGTATTGCGTGTGTAATCTGGCTTACACCCGTTGTATGCGAACATTAGAACCTATCACACCCGATCATCACGTGGTGCTTAGGAACAACTGACCTTAGCAACGGTGCACAGTTAGGGGGAACACTTTCTTGAAATTATTGCGAGGGATCATCTTATTTATGCTACCGTCGTTCTAAGCAAATAAGATGTAAACATGACAAACATCACATGCAAATCATAAAGTGACATGATATGGCCAATATCATCTTGCGCCTTTGATCTCCATCTTCGAGGCGCGGCATGAACACCATCGTCACCGGCATGACACCATGATCTCCATCATCATGATCTCCATCATCGTGTCTTCATGAAGTTGCCTCACAAACTATTACTTCTACTACTATGGCTAACGGTTAGCAATAAAGTAAAGTAATTACATGGCATTTTCATTGACACGCAGGTCATAAATAAATTAAGACAACTCCTATGGCTCCTGCCGGTTATCATACTCATCGACATGCAAGTCGTGATTCCTATTACAAGAACATGATCAATCTCATACATCACATATATCATTCATCACATCCTTTTGGCCATATCACATCACATAGCATACCCTACAAAAACAAGTTAGACGTCCTCTAATTGTTGTTGCATGTTTTACGTGGCTGCTATGGGTGTCGGTGTCAAAACCGGCGGATCTCGGGTAGGGGGTCTTGAACTGTGCGTCTAGGCCGGATGGTAACAGGAGGCAGGGGACACGATGTTTTACCCAGGTTCGGGCCCTCTTGATGGAGGTAAAACCCTACGTCATGCTTGATTAATATTGATGATATGGGTAGTACAAGAGTAGATCTACCAAGAGATCAAGGAGGCTAAAACCCTAGAAGCTAGCCTATGGTATGATTGTTGTATATATTGTATATCTATCGACTAGCCTGGCCTTGGTTTATATAATGCACCGGAGGCCTAGGGTAACAAGAGTCCTAGCCGAATACGCCAGTGGGGAGAAGTCCTTGTCTTGATCGCCAAGTCTTGTGGAATCTTCCTTGTATGTGGCAGCCGTCCGAATTGGCCCATGAGTATACGGCCACGGGGGTCCTCGGCCCAATCTAATAGATCGGGAGACGACGTGGTGAGTACCCCCTAGTCCAGGACACCGTCAGTAGCCCCCTGAACCGGTCTTCAAGTTAGGGACGCTCCTCGATTCTTCCGAACTGTTCTTCATCTTTGGTTGCCGGTCTTGAAAACTGGTTCAACAAATCTTCTTTATCTTCGATCTTGAGGATAGCCGAAATGCATTCGACGAGTTTACACGTCGGGTATCCGAGGAGCCCCTTTAAGTTTCCGGCCTTTATCAATGCCTTGTTTATTTTTATGCCACACCTCGGGTTTGAACCTGTTCCCGGGAGGTAGGGTCCTCTTGCGTCCGAGCTCCAACGCCGGACTGCATTCGAGGTATCTTTTGCAGCCGAGCACCAACTTCGGACCGCTTCCCATCTCTAGCGCCGGAATGTATCTGAGCTCCAACGCTGGACTGTGTCCAGGCTCCAATGCCGGACTATATCTGAGGTGTCATATCACCTTGGTTCAAAAAAGTTGAAGGAGTTTAGCAGAGCTTAATGCCGGAAATGCCCTCTATGGAGCCAGCCACTAGCGCCCAAGCTTTATGCCGGACTGCTTCCGAGGTGGTGCACCACCCCGACTATGGGCCGATTTTTTGTCAATATTTTTTATTGGTGCAATTTATTCTCTGCCGAGATATATAGCCAGTAGCCCTCAAGGTGTGTATCGGTCTAAAACCCAAGATGCACATGAAGGATGACATAAGACCGCTGATCCCAGTAGCCGCTGAGACTCAGGTTGATTTGCAAAATCAGGCTGAGGATCAAGTCCTAGCTCGGTAGAATACTTCGGGACACAAAAGCGACGTGCTCAGTCCTCAAGACTCAGCTTGGGTGCGGCCGACCAACCTGAGGATCAAAATCTCCTCGGAAACTATATTGCACATAAAATTTTCTGCATTGGACAAGCAATGCAGTAGCCCCCGGAGACACTGGTCGGGTGGCAACACCAGATCAGGGGATCGATGTGCCCCTTTAATATTTGTAAATAATAAGCCCGAAGCCCAGTAGCCCCCGAGCCTTAATGCGGGCACGGGTGGCCGAATTAAGGATCAATATCCATAGTAAATCTTATGTCATTAATGCTGATCCGCATTGTACAAAACTTTGTTGACCGACCATCGGCTTCCACCTCCTTGGCCAGTAGCCGAGGAGTGTTTGTCCTACTTTATAAAGCCTTTATGAGGGCAAAGATTTACGACAAACAAGGCAATCTGGCCACACGGTTTTATAAACAAAGGTACGCAGAGAGATATGTTATATTACTGTTTAACAGAAGAAATGTATTCCAAAGAAAATAGTCCCGCTATCGGTTCCTTTCTTTGGGTTGTCATGCTAAGCATGATCATGAAACCTCAGCTCGAATGTAAGAGCAAAATATCGAGGATTTAGTTTGGGAGCCGGTAGTGTTCGGCGACAGTCGAGGTCAAGCCGTAAACACTTCGGCCAATGTTATGAATGGCCCGTCATAGTCATCGGATCGCTGACCAGTTTACGCTTATTGTGACAGTCAGTTTTCGGCTTTCTCCACTAAGGTGCTTAACCATGTGAGCTGGAAGCACAATCGCAGTGGTTCTCCCTTTGCACCTAGCCGAACAAAGGACGTAGGAGCAAGCGCAGGAGCCGGGCAACCCAACTATTGACCGAAGACACAATTCAAAACCGATGCATATATAGTGAGATCCGAGAATGTTTTTGCCGAATCTCTAAAGGTGTCCGCTGCACTGCGAGACTTGTGCTGAAAACACACAAGTAGTTTAAAAGTGCCAAAAGCTTGGAAAACCAAAAAACGTCAGTAAAAACATGACGTCCGAACAAGATCAAGTGTTCGGTGCCAATCCGAAAATTGGTCTTAGAAAAAAGAAGTGTCTTCTGTCGTCCTTTAACATGACACATCCTATCTCAAGACTTTGAGCGGGTCAGCCTACGGTTTCAACCTCCTATCCCGAGGGCGGAGTACTTCTCATTAGGCCAGTTTAGCAAACTAAACTCTAGCGGCTTTGAGAGAGAAATTAGGCTCCCCGGCTAGTGACCGCACACTCCCGTCGAAAAAAGGAGTGATAAATAATAATAAAACTTTGCAACGACTAAGAAGAAGAACACTTATTATAAAACGGCTCAAATAAACTTAAGAGCCCCCAAGTGACTTGGGTAGAAGAATGATTGCATGTACCGAAGTACTTATATCATATCTATGTTCAACCGAACTTTAAACGCATCTTAACCGACCGTCAGCTTCTCCCTCTTCGGTCAAGGACCGAAAAGTGTTATGTACTCCATCGGTCGAGAATATCGACGGTGTTTCCAATAACCAGGCAATCAGGCCATAAGGCTGTAACAGACAAAGCGCGCTCAGGGAACTTATGCTATACTACCGTGAAGTGTAAGAAGCATCTTCGAAGAAAATAGTACCCCCACCGATGCCTTTCTTCGGTGCTCATTGTTATTATGAGACTTGTGCAATAGATTTTTTGTACTCATGAGTTCCGTTGTGTGTCGACCATCATTGAAAACTATAAGAGCACTAGCTTTCGGCTGCACCCAGTCTGAGGTCCGGCTCGGTTGACCCGATCGTGACAATCGCAGAGGTGCTCCCTTTACTCCCTAGCCGAACAATCGGGAACGTAGGGGTAAACACAGGAGCGAGGCAACCCAGCTTGCAAATCGCTTAAGTCAATATGGTGCATATTATGGCATAATACACGAACAAGGAACGAAGCCGTACAAGTATAATCATATGCAAGAGGAAAAGCTTCATAAATGAAGCCCCCAAGTGAATTGGGTCCTTGAATTTGTGTGTCACAAACAAAGTTTGGACAAGGAAATTTTTTACAAGCAACTTTTTTCCAAAGAAGTATAATGCTTGGTCGAACCGAACGCAAGTTAGAAATTAAAGCCTTGAGCATGAAAGCGACTTAGCTGGTTAATGTGTTCGGTATTGATGACGCGGTCCGAGCTTGATGCGGGGCAAGGTTCCATCCCTCAAGCCGGTCCCGAGGTGGCGGAGCGGAGAGCTTGACACGTCGAAGTGGTGACATAGCACGATCAATGCAGACCGGCAGAGTGACGCTGAAGTCCCCGAATCATTTTCCTGTGCACAAAAAATAGTGCAAACCGGAGATAATAGTAATAATGATAATTAAAAAAAATTGTTGCAGAATAAATAATTTATGCAAAGTGAGTAATAAAAGAAATATGGCCTGGCGCCGAAGTCAATGTCGATGCAGGGCGTCGGCGTGACGCGGTAAAGGCGTGGCAAAGCCTGAATTCACAGGTCGGTCCGAGCTCTGGATGCGGTGTTCGCCGGACTATGTACGGAAACTGACCGAACCACCATGCGACTATCGTTAATGCGGCCACCATTTGATAGACCTGTGTACATATGATGGACAAACCAGAGTAATAATTCCTTGGGAAAAATGAACCCAAACAAGCAAAAAATATTGGGATTAATAGCACCTGGTTTATTTGTTGTAGCAATTCGAAGGAAGGTGATTCCTAAAATTGGGACCCGCTCCGCACACCCATTGCCTGATGGATGATAAAACGACGGCATGGCAATGCTGGTAAAGGTTGACTCGCCGAGGCAAAGCCCTCGGCCCAGCTAACGTGATGGAGCTGGTCGGCTAGTGACGCCGAAGTGTCCGGAGTAGGTTGATGAAGAGATGGCAAAGTCCCCGGTCCAGTCGACATGTCAATGCCTCGATGTCAGCCGATGAGTCGAAGTAGGTCGGCGCGATGGACACGAGCTTGAAGAAGCAATAGTGCGGCCCTGTCGATGCAGGTCGTGACGTGGTCGATGCCGGCTTGATGAAGCGACCGTGCGGCGATGCCGGTATGCCTGCTCCGTGTAATCCATGGGGCGGAGATGTTGGTGATGATTTATCCTTCGCGATGCCGGGCTCTTGTTCGGCTTGCCGAGATGATGATCCGAAGAAGTTGAGCTCGGCTCAACAAAGTGACGCCGTGTCTAGCGCAGGTCGGCAGCCGTGGAGTAATATTGCCGGACTGGTTTGACACCAACATGATGTTGAAGATCATGTTCAAAAGATCTTACAGTTAATGGTATGTGTTCGGGAACAAAACACAATACCCCATACAAAACTTCCTTCAAAAGGGAAGTCCGAAATCCTGTTCATAAAAAAGATGAACTCGGGTCGGATTCGTTTTCGCGCAGAAAACAGATCCGAAAAGTGATTCACTAATCGGAAGGTTCCAGGAGTTTGGACGGTCGGATCGAGCCGAAATTTTGAGAGGTGGTAGATATAGGAATTCCGCAGCCGATCAATGGTGGATCGTCCAAAGGATGTCCGAGCTAGAAGCTGGACACCACGCCCTAAACTCATCCAAATTCCCGTCCAGATTTGACAGGGCTCCGGTATATCATGGATTGCCAGAGATTCCTCCATCGGAACTCGACGAAATTTTCCAGGGTTGTTGTAGACTCAATTCCACACAATTTCACCAAAGCGATCGTCAAAGCGATACTCGAGGAGGTGCTGGTGGCAGATACGAGTTCGCTGTCCAGAAAAACAGCATGGTCGCTTGAGGGCAATGTTGACGTTGAGCCCCCGAGCTCCATAGATGATTCCTCCGTGATCTTGATAGAGATCGGAGTTGATGTTTGATGAAGGCCCTTGTCCGGACATGGTGATCCGAACACGGGGCGCAATTCTTGTCGAACCAAGGTGACCAGTCGAGCTGGTGACGAAGATGTCGAAGTCGCAGTTGATCTGCAGGCGAGCCATCGATCCTTTTGTCGATCACACAGCGGAACTCTCAATGAAAGCACCAATGTCGGTGTCAAAACCGGCGGATCTCGGGTAGGGGGTCCCGAACTGTGCGTCTAGGCCGGATGGTAACAGGAGGCAGGGGACACGATGTTTTACCCAGGTTCGGGCCCTCTTGATGGAGGTAAAACCCTACGTCCTGCTTGATTAATATTGATGATATGGGTAGTACAAGAGTAGATCTACCACGAGATCAAGGAGGCTAAAACCCTAGAAGCTAGCCTATGGTATGATTGTTCTATATATTGTATATCTATCGACTAGTCTGGCCTCGGTTTATATAATGCACCGGAGGCCTAGGATAACAAGAGTCCTAGCCGAATACGCCGGTGGGGAGAAGTCCTTGTCTTGATCGCCAAGTCTTGTGGAATCTTCCTTGTATGCGGCAGCCGTCCGAACTGGCCCATGAGTATACGGCCACGGGGGTCCTCGACCCAATCTAATAGATCGGGAGACGACGTGGTGAGTACCCCCTAGTCCAGGACACCGTTAATGGGTTTCTAGCAAGAACGTTTCTTACCTACGCAAAACCACAATGGTGATATGCCAATTGCTATTTACCCTTCATAAGGACCATTTTCATCAAATCTGATCCGACTAAAGTGGGAGAAACAGACACCCGCCAGCCACCTTATGCATCAAGTGCATGTCAGTCGGTGGAACCTGTCTCACGTAAGTGTACATGTAAGGTCGGTCCGGGCCGCTTCATCCCACAATGCCGCCGAATCAAGATAAGACTAGTAACGGCAAGCAAATTGAACAAATCATCCCCCACAACTACTTTATGTTCTACTCGTGCATAGAATCTACGCATAGACCTAGCTTATGATGCCACTATTGGGGATCATAGCAGAAATTTAAAATTTTCTACGCATCACCAAGATCAATCTATGGAGTAATCTAGCAACGACGGGAAGGGGAGTGCATCTACATACCCCTGTAGATCGCTAAGCGGAAGCGTTACTAGAACGCGGATGAGGTAGTCGTACTCGTAGCGATTCAAATCGCGGTCGATTCCGGTCTAAGCGCCGAACAACGGCGCATCCGCGTTCAACACACGTGCAGCCCGGTGACGTCTCCCATGCCTTGATCCAACAAGGAGAGAGGGAGAGGTTGGGGAAGACTCCGTCCAGCAGCAGCACGATGGCGTGGTGGTGGTGGAGCGCGGTACTCCAGCAGGGCTTTGCCAAGTACTACGAGAGACGAGAAGGGAGAGAGGTAGGGCTGCGCCTTGGGAGAGAGAGACTCGTGTCGTCAGCGCCAAAACCTCCACTATATATAGGGGCAAGGGCAAGGGGAGGCGCCCTAGGGTTTCCCCTAGGGGGGCGGCGGCCAGGGCAGATGGGATCTCCCCCTTGGGTGACTTGGCTCCCAAGCCAGGAGGTGGGAACCCTAGATGGGGCGCCGCAGACCCCCTGGTCACGTGGGAATAGGTGAGGGGGGCGCACAACCCCTTAGTGGGCTGGTTTGCCCCCTTCCCTTAGCCCATGAAGCCCCCCAACACTTGTCGAGGCTCCCGAAACACCTTTCGGTCATGCTGGTCATCACCTGGTACCTCCGGAACACTTCCGGACTCCAAAACGCTTCGTCCAATATATCAATATTCACCTCCGGACCATTCCGGAACTCCTCATGACGTCCGGGCTCTCATCCGAGACTCCGAACAACATTCGGTAACCGTGTACATACTTTCCCTATAACCCTAGCGTCATCGAACCTTAAGTGTGTAGACCCTACGGGCTCGGGAATAATCCAGACATGGCCAAGACATCTCTTTGGTCAATAACCAACAGCGGGATCTCGATACCCATGTTGGCTCCCACATGTTCCACGATGATCTCATCGGATGAACCACGATGTTAAGGATTCAGTCAATCCCGTATACAATTCCCTTTGTCTATCGGTATGTTACTTGCCCGAGATTCGATCGTCGGTATCCCAATACCTCGTTCAATCTCATTACCGGCAAGTCTCTTTACTCGTTCCGTAGTTCATGATCCCGTGGCTAACTCATTAGTCACATTGAGCTCATTATGATGATGCATTACCGAGTGGGCCCAGAGATACCTCTCCGTCACACGGAGTGACAAATCCCAGTCTCGATTTATGCCAACCCAACAGACACTTTCGGAGATACCTGTAGTGCACCTTTATAGCCACCCAGTTACGTTATGAAGTTTGGTACACCCAAAGCATTCCTACGGTATCCGGGAATTGCACAATCTCATGGTCTAATGAAATGATACTTGACATTAGAAAAGCTTTAGAAGACGAACTATACGAACTTGTGCTAGGCTCAGGATTGGGTCTTGTCCATCACATCATTATCCTAATGATGTGATCCCGTTATAAATGACATCCAATGTGCATGGTCAGGAAACCATGACCATCTATTGATCAACGAGCTAGTCAACTAGAGGCTTACTAGGGACATGTTGTGGTCTATGTATTCTCACATGTATTACGGTTTCCGGTTAATACAATTATAGCATGAACAATAGACAATTATCATGAACAAGGAAATACAATAATAACCTTTTTATTATTGCCTATAGGGCATATTTCCAACAGTAATGATAATGATATAGAAATTGAACCTGCTGTTGATCTTGATAACCCACAGTCAAAGAATCAACGTTATGATAAAAGGGACTTTGTTGCTAGGAAGCACGGTAAGGAAAGAGAGCCTTGGGTTCAGAAACCCATGCCTTTTCCTCCTAAACCATCCAAGAAAAAGGATGATGAGGATTTTGAGCGCTTTGCTGAAATGATTAGACCTATCTTTTTGCGTATGCGTTTGACTGATATGCTTAAAATGAATCCTTATGCTAAGTAAATGAAAGATATTGTTACTAATAAAAGAAAGATACCGGAAGCTGAAATTTCCACCATGCTTGCTAATTATACTTTTAACGGTGGGATACCAAAGAAACAAGGAGATCCCGAAGTACCAACTATACCATGCTCCATTAAAAGAAACTATGTTAAAACTGCTTTATGTGATCTTGGAGTTGGTATTAGTGTTATGCCTCTCTCTTTATATCGTAGACTTGATTTGAATAAGTTGACACCTACTGAAATATCTTTGCAAATGGCTGATAAATCAACTACT
The DNA here is from genome assembly GCF_003073215.2 of Triticum urartu. NCBI lineage: Eukaryota > Viridiplantae > Streptophyta > Magnoliopsida > Poales > Poaceae > Triticum > Triticum urartu. Next base: position 557,001,623 of record NC_053023.1, read on the forward strand.
ATACCTGTCGGTATTTATGAGGATGTGCCTGTTGTGGTTGCAAATGTTACTATTTTAACGGACTTTGTCATTCTTGACATTCCCGAGGACGATAGTATGTCTATTATTCTTGGAAGACCCTCTTTGAATACTGCAGGGGCTGTTATTGATTGCACCAAAGGCAATGTCACTTTTCATGTTAATGGTAATGAGCATACAGTACACTTTCTGAGGAAACAACCTCAAGTCCACAGTATCAACTCTATTGGAAAATTTTCAACTATTACTATTGGAGGTTTTGAATTTCCTCTTCCTACTGTCAAGAAGAAATATGATATTCTTATTGTTGGGGATGTGCATGTCCCCGTTGAGGTAACCTAGTGATTTTCGAAAATTCTCCGGTTTCATGTTATTCTGAATGAGTTTGTTAGCAAGACTTGATCAACCTTGTTAGTGGATTCCTTTTGATGAGCATGAGATGGATGAATTTAGAAAACACAACTCTCTGTATCCTCTTTTTACTTTATGTTATTTATATTAAATAAAGCAAAAATAGTAATTTCTGTCTGTTTTCTGAATTATTCGTGCAATATAAAAATACCCCAAAAATAAAAGTTCTCCAAATGCCCTGAAATTTAAATATGATTTTTTCTGGAATATTTGAGAATATTTGGCACTGAGAACACAGCAGGGGGAGCTGGCACCTGGCCATGAGGGTCCAGGGCGCGCCCACCCCCTGGGCGCGCCCCCCTGCCTCGTGGGCCCACGGTGGCTCCCCTCCACTTATTCCTGCACCCATACACTTCTTATTCCTCCCAAAAAATATCACTATCCAGCTCAAGCACGAGTTCTAGCTCATTTTGATGCGATTTTCGATCTCTTTGCTCAAAGCACCTCTCACAAAACTGCTTTGGGGGATTGTTCCTTGGTATGTGACTCCTCCATTGGTCCAATTAGTTTTTGTTCTATTGCTTTATTCATTGCATATTTTTGCTGCTTAGGTGACCCTGTTCTTGAGCTTGCATGTCAAATTTATATGGCCAAAAGTAGTTTTGATGCATGATATAGGCTCTAGGCACTTGTAGGAGCAGTTGCTGTCAATATTGTTGAGCTTGGTTCACTTTTATTTGAAGTTACTAAAAATTTCAGAAATTTTTCAGAAGAAGAAATATGTTTAGGAAAATGTACCAAGGTGGTTCTTCAAGGAAGCAAGTACCCAGGCTTGCAAGCGTGATGCTGATGATGAGCCACCAAGGGACGCTCCAGTGCGGCCTTGTGAATGGCCTTCAGAGGACTTCATGGATCGAGCAGGAATTAAGGAAGAATTTAACGCATATTTGCGTAACGCTGATCTTGTGAGCTTCGAGGCAAAAAGTGCCGCCAGTACCACTATCTCACTAGTTCCTTTGTGAGGAGGTTTGAATTTTCATCTTCACGCAATTCTCGAACTGTCCTGTTTGATCTTTATGAAAATTCTTATACTATGGACTTAGAGGACTTTACCACTGCTTGCAAACTTCCACAATGGGGTAGTGCTAGTGAACCTCGCAAATCTGAATTTAGAGATTTTCTTGCTAGTAGAACTGTGGGGGCATCTAGAGATATAGGACAAGCTACCATAGGGAGCATTCATTTTCCTGATATACATTATTTCGCTCTCTTCATAGGTAGGTGCATAAATGGTAAAGATGAAGCATGTCATATGTGTGTCCCTGACCTCAGTATTCTTAGGAGTGCTGTGTTAGGAGATAAGTCTTATAATTTGGGAGCCATTGTTGCACGTAGGTTGCATCATAATAGATTTAATGGAGATTTCTTCGGTGGAATTTATGCAACCAATATAGCTAATTTTCTTGGTATAACCATACGTGAGGATGATATTGAGTTGCCTCCTACTTAATTGGATTATGAGGCTATGGTTCGTCATCACTTTGTTGAGAGGAACGATCAGTTCCTCCAGTATCGACTAATCTTTGACAGACGACACACCTATCACGTCGCTCTCCCTGCTTCTACTTTCTTTGACTTTCAGGCAAAAGGGAGACATTTTATAACCAGATAGGAGGCGGAAGAGTATAAGAGGAGGGCTGAGATAGCTCGCGTCCAAGCTGCAGCCCATGATGCAGTGACTGCTGCATCTCAGTACGACCCCAACTACAACTTTGGATATCCGCCAGGTCATCCGTGGCATTAGACTAACTTAGGCCAAAAGCCTAAGCTTGGGGGAGTACGTATTTCTCACCGACATTACATTCATGTTCACACACTCATTACTAGATGTCGATGCTCATACTTTTTCATTGTAATATCCATGATAGTTTATTTCCTTTTATGCTTTCTTCTTGTGTGTTTAATAAACCTTAAGAAAAAAACAAAAAAATTTAGTTGTAGCTTTTAGCTAGTTTTAACTTCCATGCTTGTAGTAGTAATTAAAAAGAAAACCCAAAAAGATTTCCTGTTCTTCTTTTGCTTGTTGGGAGCTTTCCCATGTAAATAGTTTTATTTCTTTCCTTTTCTTTGGGAGTCGATAGGATAAGACCATAATTAAATTGTTAAAGTGGCTCTTATATGCATTATTGTTGATCTGACAAAAGAGTCCATATTGCTTTGTCTTCTCCTGCTTATTGAATGCTTGCAGATTCCAGCTTAGTCCAATGCACGTGCACTGTTATTATTATTCAGATAATTCGGTCGTGCAAGTGAAAGGCAATTATGATGATATATGATGGACTGATTGAGATGGGAGAAGCTGGTATGAACTCGACCTCTCTTGTTTTTGTAAATATGAATAGTTCATCGTTCCTGATTCAGCCTATTATGAATAAACATGTTTGCAATGACAATTAGAGATTATAGTTGCTTATGCCATGCTTAATTAGCTGGGAGCTTATAATGGTTTACCTTGCGTGCCAACATGCTATTAAAATGGTTGTGATGTGGTATGATAGGGTGGTATCCTCTTTTGAACGATTCGAGTGTCTTGACTTGGCACATGTTCACGCATGTAGTTGAAACAAAATCAACATAGCCTCTACGGTATTTATGTTCGTGGTGCATTATATCCTACTCATGCTTGCATTCGGTGTTGGTTAAATTTAATGCATGTTCATGACTTTTGTCTCTCTCTAGCTGGTCGCTTCCTAGTCTTTTTCTAGCCTTCACTTGCACTAAGCGGGAATACTGCTTGTGCATCCAATCCCATAAACCCCAAAGTTATTCCATATGAGTCCACCATACCTACCTATATACGGTATCTACCTGCCGTTCCAAGTAAATTTGTATGTGCCAAACTCTAAACCTTCAAATAAACATTCTGTTTTGTATGCTTGAATAGCTCATGTATCAACTAGGGCTGTCTGTATCTTCCATGTTAGGCGGGTTATTCTCAAGAGGAGTGGACTCCGCTCCTCACTCACGAGAAAATGGCTGGTCACCGGGATGCCTAGTCCCATGCTTTATGCAAATCAAATCAAAATAATTGCAAACAAAACTCCCCTGGGACTATTGTTAGTTGGAGGCACTCATTGTTTCGAGCAAGCCATGGATCGATGCTTGTTGGTGGAGGGGGAGTATAAACTTTACCATTCTGTTTGGGAACCGTCTATAATGTGTGCAGCACGGAAGATATCGCCATCTCTTGGTTGTTATGTTGACAATGAAAGTATACCGCTCAAAATATTATTCACCTCTATTTCAAAATCGAGCTCTGGCACCTCTACAAATCCATGCTTCCCTCTGCGAAGGGCTTATCTATTTACTTTTATGCCGAGTCATCATCCTCTTATAAGAAAGCACCAGTTGGAGAGCACCACTGTCATCTGCATTCATTACTGTTAGTTTACATTGAGTATAACTTGACTGGATCTCTTTTACCATGAATTACAATGTCTATTCAGTCCTTGATCTTTAAAGGTGCTCTGCGTTTATGTTTTGCGGTCTCAGAAAGGGCTAGCGAGATACCATCTTGTTATATCATATCATGATTGTTTTGAGAAAGTGTTGTCATCCGAGATTTATTATTATTGCTCGCTAGTTGATTATGCCATTGCTATGAGTAAACATGAAACCTAAGAGTTATTGTGAATATGGTTAGTTCATAATCTTTGCTGATAACTTGAATGCTGGCTTTACATATTTACAACAACAAGACCAAACAGAGTTTGTAAAAGTTTTTCTTTATCACTTTCAGTTTGTCAACTGAATTACTTGAGGACAAGCAAAGGTTTAAGCTCAGGGGAGTTGATATGTCTCCATCGTATCAACTTTTCCAAACACTTTTGCCCTTGTTTTGGACTCTAACTTGCATGATTTGAATGGAACTAACCCGGACTGACGCTGTTTTTAGTAGAATTGCCATGGTGTTATTTATGTGCAAAAGCAAAAGTTCTCGGAATGACCTGAAACTCCACGGAGATTATTTTTGGAAATAATAAAAAATACTGGCAAAGAATTAAGGCCAGGGGGCCCACACCCTAGCCACGAGGGTGGGGGGCGCGCCCCCTACCTCGTGGGCCCCCTGGAGCTCCTCCGACCTCAACTCCAACTCTATATATTCGTGTTCGGGGAGAAAAAATAAAGGAGAAGGATTCACCGTGTTTTACGATACGGACCGCCGCCAAGCCCTAAACTCTCTCGGGAGGGCTGATCTGGAGTCCGTTCGGGGCTCTGGAGAGGGGAATATGTCGCCGTCGTCATCATCAACCATCCTCCATCACCAATTTCAAGATGCTCACCGCCGTGCATGAGTAATTCCATTGTAGGCTTGTTGGACGGTGATGGGTTGGATGAGATTTATCATGTAATCGAGTTAGTTTTGTTAGGGTTTGATCCCTAGTATCCACTATGTTCTGAGATTGATGTTGCTATGACTTTGCTATGCTTAATGCTTGTCACTAGGGCCCGAGTGCCATAATTTCAGATCTGAACCTATTATGTTTTCATGAATATATGTGAGTTCTTGATACTATCTTGCAAGTGTATAGTCACCTACTATGTGTTATGATCAGGCAACCCCGAAGTGACAATAATCGGGACAACCCCCGGTGATGACCGTAGTTTGAGGAGTTCATGTATTCACAATGTGTTAATGCTTTGGTCCGGTACTCTATTAAAAGGAGGCCTTAAAATCCCTTAGTTTCCGCTAGAACCCCGCTTCCGTGGGAGGGTAGGACAAAAGATGTCATGCAAGTTCTTTTCCATAAGCACGTATGACTATATTCGGAATACATGCCTACATTATATTGATGAATTGGAGCTAGTTCTGTGTCACCCTAGGTTATGACTGTTACATGATGAACCGCATCTGGCATAATTCTCCATCACTGATCCATTGCCTACGAGCTTTCCTTATATTGTTCTTCGCTTATTTACTTTTCCGTTGCTATTGCTATCATCACTACAAAATACCAAAAATATTACTTTTGCTATCGTTACC
>NC_053023.1:557008035-557214210 GCF_003073215.2 Triticum urartu
CCTAGCTGCCCTAACCAGACGTACAAATGTCACAACAGTTGGAACTGGTCTACCAAATCATTGTCTTCACCAAGCTAACTGGTTCTATTTCCTCAACCCTTTCATTTCCTCATTTCTGTGTTGTGTGCTTGTTCATATCTATTTGAAGACTTTGACTGAAGACTTTCTCAATTTCCTCAGTTCAATTTCTTCAGTCTGTTTGTCTTCATCTTGTTTTATCTTGTGCTTACACTTTCTGCACTCTGTGTCTGTTTTTATTTCATCATGATATCTCTGTTTATGTTATGTCATGTTGATATATTGTATTTCCTTCTTGCAATCCATGTTGAATTCTCCTCATGACTATAATCAAAATAAAGCTTTTACTAAACATGTCGTTGATGCTATGATGAAATCTTTTGAAGAAAAACTTTAGTTAGAAGTTTCGATCCCTAGAAAGCTTCACGATGAGTGGGAACCTACAATTAAGATTAAAATTAAAATATTATGAGTGCCATGCTTTGTGTGATTTGGGTGCTAGTGTCTCCATGATTCCAAAAACTTTATGTCATGTGCTAGGTTTCCGTGAATTCGATGTTTGTTCTTTAAATTTCCATCCAGCATATTCCACTATTAAGAAACCTATGGGAAGGATTAATGATGTTCTTCTTTTTGCAAATAGGAATTATGTGCCCGTAGATTTCATTGTTCTTGATATAGATTGCAATCCTACATGTCCTATTATTCTTGGTCGACCTTTCCTTAGAACGATTGGTTCAATTATTGATATGAAAGAAGGAAACATTAGATTTCAATTTCCATTAAGGAAGGGCATGTAACACTTTCCAAGAAATATAATTAAGGTACCATATGAATCAATTATGAGGACCACTTATGAATTTCATACCAAAGATGACAATCTAGATCTATGTTTTATGCCTAGCTTGGGGCATTAAACAATACAGCTTGTTGGGAGGCAACCCAATTTTATTTTGTGTTTTTTTGTTATGTTTTTCAATAAATACACACTATTACTTCTGTTGAAATTGTTTTTTGGTTTTTAATTAGTGTTTGAGGCAAGTAAGACCTATGGGATGGTCTATGGTGATAATTGATTTGATCTTGCTGAAAAACAGAAACTTTAGCCCTTATTACCAGAATTTTTAAAAAAATCACAAAAATGTGCTTTTGATCTGAATTTTTTACACAAGATTGATATACAAATTTCCTAGATTGTCCTAATATTTCAGAATTTTTGGATTTACATAGGTATACGAAGTTTTCAGATTGCTACAGACTATTCTGTTTTTGACAGATTCTATTTTATACGTGTTGTTTGCTTATTTTGATGAATCTATGGGTAATATCGTGGGTATGAACCATGGAGAAGTTGGAAGACATTAGATATAACACCAATATAAATTAACAATGAGTTCACGATAAAGTTGTGATTTATTTTATTATACTAACGGATCTCATGACTTTTCTGTTGAGTTTTGTGTTGTGGAGTTTTTAAGTTTTGGGTGAAGATTTGATGAACTATGGAATAACGAGTGGCAAGAGCCTAAGCTTGGGGATGCCCAAGGTACCCCAAGGTAATACTCAAGGACAACCAAGCATCTAAGCTTGGGGATGCCCCGGATGGCATCCCCTCTTTCGTCTTCGTTCCATCGGTAAATTTACTTGAGGCTATATTTTTATTGTGTTGGGGAATGTAGCATGAAATTTCAAAAAAAAATTACTACGATCACGCAAGATCTATCTAGGAGATGCATAGCAATGAGAGGGGAAGAGTGTGTCCACGTACCCTCGTAGACTGAAAGTGGAATCGTTATTTTAACTTGCTTCAATGATATTTGTTTGAGAGTTAGTAAATGTAACATCCCAAATTTTCAATTTGGAATGTTATACATAGGTCATTCATGCATATCATATTTTATTGCTTTGCGATCCTCGAAATTCTAAGCAACTCAAGGACCCACGGAGAGAGTTGGGGATTTCACGTTTTTCATATTTGAATTTTATCAAATATCGAAACAAGGATCACTTTGGTTTGAATTATTTTTCTCTCCGAAAATATTTCATATTAAAATATATGAGAGGAGATAATATGAATTCTCCAAACTAAATGAAATATTCGAGGAAAAATATTAAAATCAAATAAATAATTTTATTTGATTTTTATTGCAATTTTATTTGAATTAGAAAATTTTGCATTTTTCAAAATTGCATTTTAGGGCGAAGAAAATGTTCACTTTGATCTAAATATTCTATTTAGATGGTGAATTTTTTTTGGTATTTTTAGATTTTTATTTTATTTTCTAGGATTTTTCCGGCGAAATCTATTGTAAAAAAATAGTTTCCCGCCCGGCTGGGCCGAAGCCCAGCCGAGCAGGCCGGCCCGCCTAGCGCTATCGCCTCGCCCTCCCGTGCGCGAGACGGACTCGCCGGAGTCCGCCTGTGCCACACCGCCGCGCCGACCCCTCCCCCAAGTCGGCCTCGCCCCGACCCCCCATATAAGTACCCTGCCGCCGCCACCCCTCTCCGCAACCCACCACCCCGCCACCCGTCGTCGCCGCCGCCTGAGCGCCCTACCGCCGCCCCGCAGGTCGCCACCGCCGCCTCCCGTCTCGCGCCGGCGTCGTCCGACGCCACCGCCGTTGCCCCTCGCAGCCGTCGGAGCCTCTCAACGCCGCGCCGCCCCGCTGTAGCCTCGCCGGAGGTAGCCGACGCCGCCGCCACTGTTCATTGTTTTTTTGGTTAACCGTTCGGTTTTTTTAAAACCCTAGATTCATTTTTTTAGTTTCAGTTCATTCGGTTTTTTTCACGATTTAGTTGTATAGCGGACGTTCGTCCGTACGTTCGTTTTAACGAACTCTATTCATCAGTTAGCCGCAGACAGCGAACGTTTGTTCGTTAGCCCGTTCGTCTCGTTTTATTTGTTTTCAGGGTTTTTCCGCGATTATTTTCGATCGCGATTTCTTCCCTAGTCTTCGAACTAGTATATCTTTTTTCTCATTTATCCAAATCAGGTGAAACAAGCGCCTAGGTCTTCGTCTCGAAGCCTCTTTCTTTTCAAACAACTTGAACAAGATTTTGGTACTGTAAAATTGACTTTAGTCCAGATTAGTAAACGGATCTTGTTTCTTTCATAGTTTGAGTTTCGTTGCTCCATTTGATTTGACTCTTTTTGCAAATCAAAACTTTTCAGTTGAGTTTTCAGATTCGATCCTCTTATTTGAGTTTTACCCATGCATCTTTGGTTGAGTGCTTATGTTTTCTATTGTTTGTTTGCGATAGAATTCTCGAAGTGCGAAACGTGCTACTACGGGTCACTAGGTTTTGCGGATCGTCAGCAAGGCAAGTAACACTTTGATCATACTCCTTTATTACCCAGTTTTTATGCATTAGTTTCAACCCTCAAACACTGCATGATTAGGAAGTGAATAACTTGTGGGTTTTGGGAAGTAGATGATGAGGTAGAACCTATTACATGTTTTATTATCAAACCCTGAGAGTTACTTCTATGTTATGCTTATATTGCTATGCTATGCTCATGGATGTAGATTGGGTTTGAGAGTATCCATGACAGATGTGAGTTTGTCCATTAATGGTTCAACTTAAGGTGTCAACTTTAATACACATCTGGGTGGATTGCTTGTGGGCACCTGCAGAATCTAGTGTTGTCCTAGGATATCCCGGATTACCCGTGTGATCATCCTACAGTCCGCCACCCAGGCTCAAAGGGATCATAAGATTTTTCATGCTAGAAACTTCCGTGTGCAGCCACAAGCCATTATGGGCTCTGTCATAGTTGAGTATGTTGCGTGACCTCTTTCAGTGGTAGGCTAGCAAATGTAGAGGGAAAGTAGGTGTAACTGTCTACCCAGAGTAAAGAGTTAATGCTTCTGAAAGACTGTGTCTCGGTCATCCGTTTCTCAAACACCATGTAGTGTGAGAAATCAAACGGGGGAGATCGAGTCTTGTGGGGAAAAGTCCGCAAACCTTTGCAGAGTGTATAAACTTATCGTGGTTAGGCGTGTCCCCGGTTATGGACAACTTGAGTATCTGGTTCTTGGATTATCATATGGATCTCATCACTCTAAATTAATTTGTTGGGATGTTAATGACTACTTTAATTGGGATTGAGTGGGAGGAACCTTCTCAATGATGTTTCAACTACCATGATAGTTAAATAAAATTATATTCCTTTGTTGTAGGGAAAAATTGGCTTTTCGCAAAACAATATAACCATAGAGCCTCCACCAGCCATATATGCATGTAGTGATAGCATTTATCCTGTTCATTGCTCTATTGTGTTATATTGCCAGCATATTCCATGTGCTGACCCGTTTCGGGCTGCAACATATCATGTTGCAGACTTTTCAGGCGAAGAGTAAGGTGCGATAGGTCATTTGTCATGCACTCAGCTATGCCGTTGGAGTTGATGGACTCACTTTATCTTCCAAGCCTTCCGCTGTTATCTTATTTAGATGGTCTTAAGCCATATTTATTGCAATAAGTTCTCTCTCTTGAGACATTCGATGTAATAAGTGTGTGATTGCTACTCTGTTATAAATCCTTCGAGCACTGTGTGTGTCTGCATTACTGTCGGTGTCAAAACCAGCGGATCTCGGGTAGGGGGTCCCGAACTATGCGTCTAGGCCAGATGGTAACAGGAGACAAGGGACACGAAGTTTTACCCAGGTTCGGGCCCTCTTGATGGAGGTAAAACCCTACGTCCTGCTTGATTAATATTGATGATATGGGTAGTACAAGAGTAGATCTACCACGAGATCAGAGAGGCTAAACCCTAGAAGCTAGCCTATGGTATGATTGTTGTTCTGTATGTTGTCCTACGGACTAAAACCCTCCGGTTTATATAGACACCGGAGAGGGTTAGGGTTACACAAAGTCGGTTACAATGGTAGGAGATCTACATATCCGTATCACCAAGCTTGCCTTCCACACCAAGGAAGGTCCCTTCAGGACACGGGACGATGTCTTCAATCTTGTATCTTCATAGTCCAGGAGTCCGACTGAAGGTATAGTCCGGCCATCCGGACACCCCCTAATCCAGGACTCCCTCAGTAGCCCCTGAACCAGGCTTCAGTGACGACGAGTCCGGCGCGCAGATTGTCTTCGGCATTGCAAGGCAGGTTCCTCCTCCAAGTACTTCATAGAAGATTTTGAACACAAAGATAGTGTCCGGCTCTACAAAATAAGTTTCCACATATTTCCATAGAGAGAATAATATTTTCACAAATATAATCCGCTGACGTATTCCGTAGTGTGATGCACCATGACCAAGCCTTTATTCGAATCGTTTCACTATCCCACCTCAGTGCGGCATGCGAGGCGGTTTCCTTGGCACGTCTTGTTAAAGCAGAGATCGTGTCCCCTTATTCCGGGATTCTCATCAATATGGGCATGGGTAACCCAACCGCGCCATTGATTACGGCACTTGGAGATAAGCGAGTTTTACCAGGCTGGTGGGGACACGTAGTTGCGTCCACCCATATAAGGGGATAAGGATCCACCTTTTCACCTACGCCTTCTTCCTCCTTCGCCTATACATTTTCACGCACTCGAGCTCCAGCGCCCAAGTCCGCACTCCCCACCTCAACCTTCTCCAGCCATGTCCGGAGCGGGAGGCAAGTGGATGGTCTCCTCCGTTATGGAGGGACACATAAAAAAACCGAGGAAGGCCGGATACTTGTCTAATGACATCGCTCACCGGCTTCCCGAAGAGGGGCAGCTCCTCCCCACCCCAAGGCCCCATGAGAGGGTAGTGTTCCTTCCCCACTTCCTCCGCGGACTGGGCTTTCCCATCCACCCATTCGTCCGGGGACTCATGTTCTACTACGGCCTGGATTTCCATGATCTGGCCCTGAATTTCATCCTCAACATCTCGGCGTTTATCGTTGTGTGCGAGGCTTTCCTCTGCATCCACCCCCATTTCGGCCTATGGCTCAAGACTTTCAATATCAAGCCAAAGGTGGTGCGCGGCAACCAGGCGGAGTGCGGAGGCGCCATGGTGGGCAAGATGCCCAACGTCTTATGGCTCGAGGGCTCCTTTGTGGAGACCCTAAAGGGGTGGCAATCGGGGTGGTTTTACATCACCGAGCCGCGCGACCCTAAGTGGGTCGCAGCCCCCGCGTTCCGGTCCGGACCCCCAATGCGGCTCACGTCCTGGAAAGAGACGGGCCTGTCGTGGGGCAGAAAAGGAGAGGTGACTGGACTGCAAACATGCATCCAAACCCTGGTGGACAAGCAGCTCACGCTTGTCAACGTAGTCCAGGTCATGCTCATCCGCCGGATCCTCCCGTGTCAACAACGGGCCTTCAATCTGTGGGAGTTCAACCCGGCGCATCACCGAACTCTAAACAGGCTCTTCGACATGACGTACGAAGACGTCTGGAAGGTGCTTTTCAAGGGCGCCGAGGCTCCCGCATCTGCTACCGAGGATCGCGGATGCAGCGCGCAGCGTCACGCCAGCGCGGTAAGTTGTTTGTGCCTTTTACAGGGTATCAGTTTTCCATAGTTTAACTCTATGCGGGATCTAAGCTCCCTTACCTTTGACAGGTTTGGCAGGCGAAGTCCGGACAGATCAACTGTCCGGCTCGTTTGCCCGAAGACCCAGCCGATGCCCGCTTGGCGAAGCTGCTGGTTCCGGCACCCTATGTGGTGCCGGAGAAAAGGCCACGAAGAGGGCCACCGGGACTCGAAAAAGTGCCCGGCGCCAGGAGGTGTCGGGTTCATCATCCGACGGCTCCAAGGCGCAGTCCTCCCGTGAAGACGATGAGGAGGAAGAAGACACCTCTCCCCCTCCAGCGGGGGAAGGGAAGAAAAGGAAGGCCACCCCAACTGGGGAGGCCAAAGGGTCAAAGAAGGGGAAAACCCTTCCTCCGGACTACTCCACCAACGCCGACGACGGCGAAGAGGAGTGGCCGCTCAGGGCCAAGCCCCTGGCGAAATCGTAAGTATCCGGATACCAGAGTAATTCATAGTATTCCTTTATTGCACGGCTTTCCCTTATGTCGAACATGTTTATGCAGCCCACCCAAGGACCGGCTCGACGCGTCATCGAGCGGTTCACTGGACTCGTCGGATGTGAATTCGCTTCCGACGGCTTCCTCCCCCCACCCTACGAACGACGCCGAAGTGTTGTCCCAACAGCCTCCAAGCCAAGAGGAGGTGGTCCTGGAGGTGCCGCAAGGCGACCTCCCGGACTCCAGGAGTAAAGGGGACAAAACCCCCCAGGGCTCCAAGTCCGTCTCTAGGCCAGACACCGCTCCGGAACCTTCAAAGGTTCCAGAGTCCGGCGGGCGACCTCCTTCCAAGAGGAGCAAGCCCTCTGTGCCGGTGACCCCCGTCCAACCGGAGGCACCGGACAGAGTGTTGGAGGCGCTCAATGGCGCCTCCATCGAGGAGGAGCACCGCACCATTATGAGTGCGGTGGTCCAGAAGGTTCAGTCCGCCAAGAGCGGACTGACTGAAGCTTGTACTAGCCTTTTAACAGGCTTTGAGGTAAGTAAAGAATGTGTAAATAATATTACCGCATAGACAGTAGCCCCTGATGCTCTGTTTGGCGTTCGAGAAGAAAAGCCGAATAGAGGATCAAATAAAATTCGCAGGAGTCAAAAAAAGGAGTCAATATGCGTATGCAGGCTTCTCTGCTGGCGTCTGCCGCACTGACTGCGGAAGTGGACACGCTAAAGCAGAACCTCGAGCAGTCCGAGCAAGAGCTCGGGCGTGCCAAGAAGAAGCTCGAGGACAAGGAAGGTAAGAATTACCTTGTTTAACTGTATATAAAAAAGGTGCAATTGCAAAAAATGACAGTATTATCGTGGCTATTGTAGGGGCCACGTCTGAGGTGGCGGCCCTTAAGAAAGTGCTGCTCGAGGTCGAGAAGAGGGTGGCCATGGAGCGCACCGAGCGGGAGAAGTATGAGGCCGAGGTTGGCAAGGTGCGGCAGGAGCTCCAGGCTCTCATGGAAAAACATGAGAGTTTGGAGCTTGACTCAAAGACGCGAGCGTCCGAGCCCGCGGTGGCTATTGAAAATGCCAAGTCTGCCAAGGCCGAATCCTAGAAGACCCTCCAGGAGTTGGATGAGGTGAAAAAGATAGCGGCGGGTAAGGCATTCTTTATGCAAAGCAAACACGTAAACGTAAGTTACTTGTTACTTACCCGAATCCGGAGCTCTCCAGAAGCATTTGCAGATCTTCCCCGTAGCGTGTCCGATGCCGCCGCATTCTATCGAGCCGAGGAAGGCAGCTCGACAGAGAAGGTGTTCTAGTCTCAGTATGCTGAGGCCGGACAACCCGTGCCCCTGAGCGACCAGCTGAAGCAACTAGTCGAGCTCCACAAGGCGGCCGAACAGGCCATGAAGGGCCTCATAGTTCGGTTGTGGCCTAGAGAGGCTCTGCCTGGAAGCTATTTCGGGCTGGTGCGGCGGCTGATGGGGGCCTGTCCAAGGCTCAAAGTCATCAAGCGCTCCGTCTGCATTGAAGGCGCCCGTAGGACCCTTGCCCGTGCTAAGGTGCACTGGGGCAAGCTGGATGCTGAGAAGCTTGTGAAGGATGGGCCACCGCCGGGGAAGGAGCATCACAAGCCCGAGAATTATTATAAGGATGTTCTAAAGGGTGCCTGCCTTATGGCGGATGAATGTTCCAGGGATGTAATTTTTTGAGTAAAACTCGCTTGTTTTATCGTGTGCGCTGAAAACTTGTTCATATGTGCTAAGCAATGCTGTTTGAATTTAAAATATTACCTTTTGTGCGGCTGTTTATCAATTCTGAGAGATGGCGAGTCGTCGGCTTTTGCCCCCGTGCCGCTAGTGCTAGGGTGTTCGGGGATAAACCTGAGCGCTCTTTTTCCCATGTTTGGGTCCTTCGAGGGAGGCGCTCAGCACAACGAACGAGGCAATCAGACTATAATGCGTGAACACTCTCACTTAGCCATAGAATTCTATAATTTTAAATTTCGGCGAAGCCCCTGGTATTCGGAAGACCGAGTTCGGGGCGCTATCCATGCCTTGGCCGGACAGAGCCGACTCCTTGCTCTAAGCGACATAAGTCTTTAGGGACTCAAAAAACCTCTCGAACAGCGACCAGCTCTCGCTTCATCATGACAGTCAATTTTAGCTTTCTCTACTGAGGTGCTCGACCCAACTCAACTGGGGCACAATCGCAGTAGTTCTCCTAGTGCTACCTTAGCCGATATAGCGGAACGTAAGGCACCAAAACATAGGAGCCGGGCAAACCCAACTATTGACCCAACACATGATTCGGAGCCGATGCATATAATGCTATAAGTTCAGGGTGCCACACTTGTTAAAGTGTTTGGACTTCTCACACCATATTGAGGGGTACTAAAGCCCCTAGCGTATTTTGGCCGTACCAAAGTGTACGGGTGCAACATGTTGTTAAGGAACATATATTTGTAAAAAAAAGGTAATGCAAAAATAGACAAAAGCTATGCATTGTTTATTAAAAAGGGCTGCGATCAAAGCAGAACGATACAAATAATGCGATAAGCAAAATGTTGGACTATTTAACATGTCCGTTCCAGGGGCAGGCTGCGAAATGGTATGCGAAACAGGTATACTGCTCGTGATAGAGACCACCTGGGAGTTCCGTAATGAGGCATGGCTTGTCTGCTTCCCTGGTTCTTGCATCATTTGTGCGGTAATTGAAGTGCCGAAGAGGCCTTCCGAAGAATGGAGTCCTGAAAGTAAGATAAAATTAAAAAATCGGCAGCCCCTGGTGCGGTTTAAGCCGTGTTTCGGGCGTGCCGTGATGGTGCCCCTCCCCCTGCACCCATGGTATTTCTAGAGCGTAGTTATGTACGCGAAGCACTGGTGTCACATTTTTGCGAGGGCTGGGGTTGGGGCCGCATTGCTATGCCTGCTCGGAACGTGCCAGGCGGTCTTGCTATAGGTTACTCCGGGCGCGCTTGACGGTGTCCGGACGTTTAATGGCCGGACTGGAGAACTGCCTGGAGAGGCTGCTTTGTACTTCCGCTGCAAGGGCCGCCGTGTGCTCCTCCGTTCGGAGGGAGCGTTTGGTGTTTCCATTGACCGTAATTATTCCTCGAGGGCTTGGCATCTTAAGCTTAAGGTATGTGTAGTGCGGTACCGCATTGAACTTGGCGAATGCGGTTCGCCTGAGTAGTGCGTGATAGCCACTGCGGAATGGGACTATGTCGAAGATTAACTCCTCGCTTCGGAAATTATCCGGAGATCCGAAGACCACTTCAAGTGTGACTGAGCCTGTACAGTTGGCCTCTACACCTGGTATTACGCCTTTAAAGGTCATTTTGGTGGGCTTAATCCTTGAGGGATCTATGCCCATTTTCCGCACTGTATCCTGGTAAAGCAGGTTCAGGCTGCTGCCGCCGTCCATAAGGACTCTAGTGAGATGAAATCCGTCAATAATTGGGTCTAGAACCAATGCGGCGAATCCGCCATGACGGGTGCTAGTGGGATGGTCCCTTCGATCAAAGGTGATCAGGCAGGAGGACCATGGGTTGAACTATGGGGCGACTGGCTCTACCGCGTATACGTCCCTTAACGCGCGCTTCCGCTCCCTCTTGGGGATGTGGGTTGCGTATATCATGTTCACCGTCCGCACTTGTGGGGGAAAACCCTTCTGTCCACTGTTGTTCGGTGGCCGGGGCTCTTCGTCATCGTCGCTATGCAGCCCCTTGTCAGTATTTTTGGCATTTAACTTGCCTGCCTGCTTGAACACCCAACAATCCCTGTTGGTGTGATTGGCCGCTTTTCGGGGGTGTCATGTATCTGGCACAAGTGGTCGAGTATTCGGTCCAAACTGGACGGGCCCCTAGGATTTCTTTTGAATGAATTTTTCCGCTGACCAGATTTATAGCCTCTAAGAGCCTGTTTGGGACTGCTCTACTCCTTAAAATTCAGCTCCGCTCCAGAAAACACAAGCCAAACAGGGTAGCTCCACGATATGCCGCTCCGTAAAAAAACTAGAATCTGGGGTACAACTCCTAGTTTTTTATGAAGCTCTTCAGGGGGTGCTCCAAAAAACTCTAGAAGCTGGAGTTAGGTGGAAATTACCCACCACTGCCACCAGTAAGTGGATACCCCTTCGTTTTCCCCCCTCAACCAATCAAATAGTTCCTTTCCACCAAATTTCTCGTTCTTGAAGCTGGAGCTAGATGACAGCCAAACATTCTCTTTGGTAGTACTACAACTTCTAGATGGAATTTCTCCAGAGTGAATTTAGTGAAGCGAAACCGATTTTTATGAAGTGGAGTAGTCCCAAACAGGCCCTAAATCCGGCATTAACTGCCGTATCCTCAGCATTGTCGCCGTTAATGCGGCGCTTCTGCTTGTTGCGACGCGACCTGCCACTATTGTCCCTGGTATCCGAATTACCAGGGTTCTTGGTCATATTGTTGCTACGAGCAAGCCAGCTGTCTTCTCCCGCGCAAAAGCGGGTCATGAGTGTCGTGAGTGCTGCCATAGATTTTGGCTTTTCCTGTCCAAGGTGCCGGGCAAGCCACTCGTCACGGATGTTGTGTTTGAAGGCTGCTAGGGCCTCTACGTCCGGATAGTCGACTATTTGATTTTTCTTTGTTAGGAACCGTGTCCAGAATTGCCTGGCCGATTCCTCTGGCTGCTAAATTACGTGGCTTAGGTCATCGGCGTCTGGTGGTCGCACATAAGTGCCCTGGAAATTGTCGAGGAATGCGGCTTCCAGGTCCTCCCAATAACCGATTGATTCTGCTGGCAAGCTGTTAAGCCAATGCCGAGCTGGACCTTTAAGCTTGAGTGGGAGGTATTTGATGGCGTGGAGATCACCGCCACGGGCCATGTGGATATGAAGGAGATAATCCTCGATTCATACCGCAGGATCTGTTGTGCCATCATATGATTCGATGTTTACGGGTTTGAAACCCTCGGGGATTTGATGATCGATTACTTCGTCTGTGAAGCATAGTGGGTGTGTGGCGCCTCTGTACTGGGCTATATCACGACGTAGCTCCAATGAGCTTTGTCTACTGTGTTTGGCCCTGCCGGATTTGTGTCCGGCGTGACGGTTACCGTCTCGAGTCGTGGGGCGCCCACGCGATCTGTAGATCGATCTTGTTTGCCTTGCCTTGTCCTCCAATATATCTCGCAGGTCAGGCGCATTTTCCCATGCCTTGGTACGAGGTGCGACTTGAGTGGAGGGCCGAGAGGCCTCTTTGTCGCGTCCACGAGCTGGCCGGTCGGCCGTATCAAGTGTTGGTGATGTAGGTTTAAGTGCTTCCTCCTCTAATCAAGGTAGCAACCTGCGCTTTGGGTAGCTCTTGGAGGGGCGTTCGAGTTTATGCTCTTCAGCCGCAAGGACTTCAGTCCATCTGTCGACTAGCAAATCTTGATCAGCTCTAAGCTGTTGCTGTTTTTTCTTGAGGCTTCTTGCCGTGGCCATAAGCCTGCATTGAAAACGCTCTTGCTCAACGGGATCCTCTGGCACGACGAATTCGGCGTCGTCGAGGCTTGCCTCGTCTTCGGAGGGAGGCGTATAATTATCGTCCTCGACCTCTCTGTCTGCCGCTCCCTCATGAGGGCTGGCTTCTCCATCCTCCTGTGCTGAATCTTGCTGGAGGGGGTTTTCTTCGGCACTCTCTAGAGTATTATTATCTCCCGTGCCGGAATCTCCATGTTTGCTTTGGCGGGATTTTGAGCGGCGCCGCTGACGCTGGCGCTTAGGCTGTTTCTTGGAGGGGTCATCCTCCGCTGTTCCATCGCCATCTCCTTCTTTTGGGGTGTCCACCATGTATATGCCATACGACGAGGTGGCTTTCTAGGGCCCAATAGGCACTGGTTCTTCATCGTCTCCTGCATCGGTGTCCATACCGGCGATGTCTTCGGAGTCGAAGTCGAGCATGTCGGTTAAATCGTCGACAGTGGCTACAAAGTGGGTGGTGGGTGGGGTTTGAATTTCTTCATCGTCCGTATCCCAACCTTGCTGACCATAGTCCGGCCAGGGCTCTCCTGATAAAGAGAGAGACTTTAGTGTCTTCAGAATATCGCCGAAAGGCGAGTGATGAAAGATGTCCGCGGCAGTAAACTCCATGATAGGCGCCCAATCGGATTCGATCGGTAGGGGCGCGAAGGGTTCGGAGTCCGGAGAGGAGACCGGTTCCTTGGAGTCACGAGTCTCACGGAGTGCAGGGCTGGTGTTCGGCTCGATCGCCGTTGGGATCGCAGCCCCCGAGGCGGCGTCCAACCACCCATCCTCGATCGGCGCAGTTGGCTCCGAATTAAGGGTCGAAGCTGATGCGGGTGCGGCCTCTAGGGCACTGTTCGGCGGCAGAGCTAGATCATGCTCGACGTGACAGTGCGGCAGAGCTAGATCAAGTCCCCGTGGATGTCTGCCGTGTAGTTTAAACTTCCAAATCTGACCTGACGGCCAGGGGCATAGCTTTCGATCTTCTCCAGATGGCCAAGTGAATTGGCCCGCACAACGAAGCCGCCGAAGACGAAGATCTGTCCGAGGAGGAAGGTCTCACCCTGGACTGCATCGCTATTGATGATCGTAGGAGCCATCAAGCCTAACAGCGACGACATAGAGGAACTCTCAATGAAAGCACCAATGTCGGTGTCAAAACCGGTAGATCTCGGGTAGGGGGTCCCAAACTGTGCGTCTAGGCCGGATGGTAACAGGAGACAAGGGACACGAAGTTTTACCCAGGTTCGGGCCCTCTTGATGGAGGTAAAACCCTACGTCTTGCTTGATTAATATTGATGATATGGGTAGTACAAGAGTAGATCTACCACGAGATCGGAGAGGCTAAACCCTAGAAGCTAGCCTATGGTATGATTGTTGTTCTGTATGTTGTCCTATGGACTAAAACCCTCCGGTTTATATAGACACCGGAGAGGGTTAGGGTTACACAAAGTCGGTTACAATGGTAGGAGATCTACATATCCGTATCGCTAAGCTTGCCTTCCACGCTAAGGAAAGTCCCTTCCGAACACGGGACGAAGTCTTCAATCTTGTATCTTCATAGTCCAGGAGTTCGACTGAAGGTTTAGTCTGGCCATCCGGACACCCCCTAATCCAGGACTCCCTCAATTACCGATCCAGGGATGACACTGAACACAGAGATTTGACCGTCTGAGGTCAAATTGCTACAAGATGGTATCAAAGCACACGCTGAATGTACGTCACGACCACTAAGATGAGCCAGATATCACTCTTCTCTACTCATTTCTGACTACTCTCCATTTTCTACTCTTTAGGATGGCGGACTCAAGGAACAAGTTTGCACAACCGGATGAAGACGCACCTTTTGGGAGACACTTGAAGGAAGTCACTAGGTACCTGAACATCGAAATACCAGGCTTCACCGGAACCTACACCGCCACTTCACCAGAAGAGGAGCGATGGATGATTCGAGTTCATGTCCCAGGAAAGACATTCACGCCAGTCACTGAGCTCATAGAGTTTTCCTTTGATGCACCAACCTGGAGTTTAGGCAAGAGCATGGCAGACCACATTGATATAGGGCATATTGGAGAAGTCTACAAACAGGAGCTTAAGGACACCATCTACCAGATATGTCAGCGCTGAGACGAGCAATGGGAGATGATCAGCACTAGGAAGGACAGGTCCATTGCAGCTTTCATCCAGGAGTTAAACCAACACATTCGATGCCAGGAGAACCATATGTGCGCAGGCATGATAGATTTGAAGAAGGCGATGACTAGGATCACAGAGCTAGAAGAGGAACTCAAGTCTACACGCGATGGATATGAGGAGGAAATGATGATAATCGTGGAGAAGTATGACGACCTGACAAGGAAGCTAGGAGTTTTTATGGGAGACCCCACACCAGGAGGAGAAGACGACGAACCCAAGAATATTCGTTCTGAAGATTACATCATCATCGACGACACCGACTCCGACCTCGACGATAGTGATGATGATTATGAAGACAAAGCTGGAGAAGATATCATGGAGTCTTCCACCGATCAAAATTTCTAATAGACCACCATATGATTAGTAGTATTCCCCATGTATATAGTAGTAGTCCAAGCACTTTTGTAACGTTAGCTAGATCGATTGTATGCCCTTGCTTGATTGATTGAGTGATATGATATGATTGTGTTTGTCTCATGTGCATATGGGTAGTGTTTTCTCACTAGACCTCATTCTATTCTAATATCTCCCCTCTAAAACCCATCAGATGCCATTGACCATTGGAAACCATGTTTTCCCCCCAGACCTAATAATTTTGGAATCACAAGGATTGGATGTGATACTAGGAATGGATTGGCTATCGATGTATGGGGGAAACATCGATTGCGCTAGTAAGTCGATTTTACTCACCACCCGGGGGAGGATCAAGTATGTATCTAGGCATGCGCCTAGGAGGACCCAAGTAAATTCTCTCATGGGAGTTGTTCAGGAGGAAGTGCCTGTAGTGAAGGATTACCCAGATGTATTTCCACAGGAGCTACCAGGAATGCCGCCAGATCGAGACATCGAGTTTTTCATAGAGTTGTTGCCAGGCACCGGACCGATATCGAAGAGACCATACCGGATGCCTGCTAATGATCTGGAAGAGATCAATAAGCAGATTGAGGAGTATTGGAGAAAGGTTACATTCGACGAAGTTCATCAACATGGGGAGCCCCGGTGCTCTTGGTTGAGAAGAAGGATGGATCATTGTGAATGGTTGTTGATTATCGTGCGTTGAATGAGGTGACGATCAAGAACAAGTACCCGCTGCCGATTGATACGTCTCCGTCGTATCTACTTTTCCAAACACTTTTGGCCTTGTTTTGGACTCTAACTTGCATGATTTGAATGGAACTAACCCGGACTGACGCTGTTTTCAGCAGAATTGCCATGGTGTTATTTTTGTGCAGAAATAAAAGTTCTCAGAATGACCTGAGAATCAACGGAGAATTATTTTGGAATATATAAAAAATACTGGGAGGAAGATCCACGTTAGGGGGGCCTCCACCTGTCCACGAGGGTGGGGGCACGCCCTACCCCCTGGGCACGCCCACTGCCTCATGGGCCCCCTGACGCTCCACCGACCTCAACCCTGACTCCATATATTCACTTTTAGGGAGAAAAAAACCAGAGAAGGATTCATCGTGTTTTACGATACGGAACCGCCGCCAAGCCCTAAACTCTCTCGGGAGGACTGATCTGGAGTCTGTTCGGGGCTCCGGAGAGGGGAATCCATCGCTATCGTCATCATCAACCTTCCTCCATCACCAATTTCATGATGCTCACCGCCGTGCGTCAGTAATTCCATCGTAGGCTTGCTGGACGGTGATGGGTTGGATGAGATTTATCATGTAATTGAGTTAGTTTTGTTAGGGTTTGATCCCTAGTATCCACTATGTTCTGAGATTGATGTTTGCTATGACTTTGCTATGCTTAATGCTTGTCACTAGGGCCCGAGTGCCATGATTTCAGATCTGAACCTATTATGTTTTCATCGAATATATGTGAGTTCTTGATCCTATCTTGCAAGTCAATAGTCACCTACTATGTGTTATGATCCGGCAACCCCGAAGTGACAATAATCGGGACCACTCCCGGTGATGACCGTAGTTTGAGGAGTTCATGTATTCACTATGTGTTAATGCTTTGGTCCGTACTCTATTAAAAGGAGGCCTTAATATCCCTTAGTTTCCAATAGGACCCCGCTGCCACGGGAGGTAGGACAAAAGATGTATGCAAGTTCTTTTCCATAAGCATGTATGACTATATTCCGAATACATGCCTACATTACATTGATGAATTGGAGCTAGTTCTGTGTCACCCTATGTTATGATGTTACATGATGAACCGCATCCGGCATAATTCTCCATCACCGATCCATTGCCTACGAAGCTTTCCATATATTGTTCTTCGCTTATTTAGTTTTCCGTTGCTATTGTTATCATCACTATAAAACACCAAAAATACTACTTTTGCTACCGTTACCTTTTGCACCATTACCACTACTATCATATTACTTTGCTCTGGAGTATTAAGTTTCCAGGTGTGGTTGAATTGACAACTCAGCTGCTAATACTTGAGAATATTCTTTGGCTCCCCTTGTGTCGAATCAATAAATTTGGGTTGAATACTCTACCCTCGAAAACTGTTTGCGATCCCCTATACTTGTGGGTTATCAAGACTATTTTTTGGCAATGTTGCCGGGGAGCATAGCTCTATTCTTTGAGTCACTTGGGATTTATATCTGTTTATCACTATGAAGAACTTGAAAGATCCAAGAACCAAGATTTATCCCTCAACTACGAGGGGAGGTAAGGAACTGCCATCTAGCTCTGCACTTGATTCACCTTCTATTTTGAGTAAGCTTGCGACACCTAAACTTGCTTCCGGTATTAATTCTGAAATGTCGCATGTTATTGATGATGCCACTTCTGCTATGCATGATACTTATGATGAGACTACTTCTATGCTTGATACTACTGTGCCACTTGGTGAATTTCTTGATGAACAACTTGCTAGGGCTAGAGAGAATGAAATTATTGAAACTGATAATATTGATGAAAGTGATGATGAAGATTCTCCCCCTAGATATGAGTTGTCTGTTGTTCCCGAGGGCTATGTTATGGATGAAGAAACTGCTAGAGATTTTCTTGCGTGCAATGATAGGAGTGTTCTTAATAAAATATTAGCTAAGATGAAACAAAAAACTCTGAATGCTAGAATGAAATATGATCCTGCTTATGCTACTTCATCTATCTTTGTTACTGATAAGGATTATGAATTCTTTGTCAACCCTGATATAATTACTTTGGTTGAATCTGATCCTTTATATGGCTATGAATCTGAAACTGTTGTGGCACATCTTACTAAATTAAATGATATAGCCACCCTATTCACTAATGATGAGAAAACTAGCTACGATTATATCCTTAAGATATTTCCGTTCTCATTAAAGGGTGATGCTAAGATATGGTTTAATTCTCTTGATCCTGGTTGTGTGCGTACTCCCTAGGATATGATTTATTACTTCTCTGCTAAATATTTTCATGCTCATAAGAAACAAGCTGCTTTAAGGGAAATATATAATTTTGTGCAAATTGAAGAAGAGAGTGTCCCACAAGCTTGGGGGAGGCTTCTCCAATTACTTAATGATTTGCCTGATCATCCTCTTAATAAATATGAAATACTTGATATCTTTTATAATGGACTAACCGTTGCTTCCGGAGATCACCTGGATAGTTGTGCTGGCTGTGTTTTCAGGGAAAGAACACCAGATGAAGCTGAAATTTTATTGAATAATATGTTGACCAATGAAAATAATTGGACACTTCCTAAGCCAACTCCGAAGAAAAGGGGTATTCTATTTCTCAGTCCTGAAGATATGCAAGAGGCAAAGAAATCTATGAAATAAAAAGGTATAAAAGCTGAAGATGTTAAGAATTTACCTCCTGTTGAAGAAATACATGGTCTTAATCCATCACCTATTGAAGAAACACATGGTCTGAATAACCCGACACAGGTAGTAAAGGTAAATTCTCTCTATAGATATGATAAAGCTGAAATCCCTCCTACTAAGTTTGCTAGCCAATGTTTGGATGAGTTTGATAACTTTATGGTTAAGCAAGAAGACTTCAATGCTTATTTTGGTAGAGAATTAAAACGCAATGCTTATATGATTGAACACTTGAATGATTATATGGCTAATGTTAAAGGTGAACTAAATCTTATTAGTAAACATGCTTCTATGGTTACCACTCAAGTAGAACAAGTACTTAAAGCTCAGAATGATTTGCTCAATGAATTGAATAGTAAAAATGATAATGTTGTTAGAGTTATGACTAGAGGTGGTAAAATGACTTAGGAACCTTTGTATCCTGAGGGCCATCCTAAGAGAATTGAGAAAGATTCTCAGAGAAATAATGTAGATGCACCTAGTCCTTCTAAGAAGAAGAAAAAGAGAAAGTATAGGACTTTGCATGCTTCTAGTGAACCTGTTATTGACACACCTGAGAATCCCAATGATATTTCTATTTCTGATGCTGAAACCCAATCTGGTAATGAACATGAACCTAGTAATAATGTTAATGATGATGTTTAGGGTGATGCTCAACCTAGCAATGATAATGAGGTAGAAACCGAACCTCCTGTTGATCTTGATAACCCACAATCAAAGAATCAACGTTATGATAAGAGATACTTTGTTGCTAGGAAGCATGGTAAGGAAAGAGAACCATGGGTTCAGAAACCCATGCCCTTTCCTCCTAAACCATCCAAGAGAAAGGATGATGAGGATTTTGAGCGCTTTGCTGAAATGATTAGACCTATCTTTTTGCGTATGCAATTAACTGATATGCTCAAAATGAATCCTTATGCTAAGTATGTGAAAGAAATTGCTACTAATAAAAGAAAGATACCAGAAGCTCAAATTTCCACCATGCTTGCTAATTATACTTTTAAGGGTGGAATACCAAAGAAACTAGGAGATCACGGAGTACCACTATACCATGCTCCATTAAAAGAACTATGTTAAAACTGCTTTATGTGATCTTGAGCTGGTGTAGTGTTATGCCTCTCTTTATCGTAGACTTGATTTGAATAAGTTTCACCTACTGAAATATCTTTGCAAATGGCTGATAAATCAACTGCTATACCTGTCGGTATTTGTGAGGATGTGCCTGTTGTGGTTGCAAACGTTACTATTTTAATGGACTTTGTTATTCTTGATATTCTCGAGGACGATAGTATGTCTATTATTCTTGGAAGACCCTTTTTAAATACTGCAGGGTGTTATTGATTGCACAAAGGCAATGTCACTTTTCATGTTAATGGCAACAAGCATACGGTACAACTTTCCGGGGAAAGAACCTCAAGTTCATAGTATAAACTCTATTGGAAAAATTCCATTGATTATTTTTGGAGGATTTTGAATTTCCTCTTCCTCTGTAAGAAGAAATATGATATTATTATCACTGGGGACATGGCATATCCCCGTTGAGGTAACCTAGTGTTATTTGAAAATTCTCCGGTTCCTGTTATTCGGAATGAGTTTGTTAACAAGACCTGATCAACCTTGTTAGTGGATTCCTTTTGATGAGCATGAGATGGATGAATTTAGAAGACACAACTCTGTACCCTCTTTTTACTTTATGTTATTTATATTAAATAAAGCAAAAATAGTATTTTCTATCTGTTTTCTGAATTATCCATGTAATAAAAAATACCCCGAAAATAAAAGTTCCCCAAATGCCCTGAAAATTAAATATGATTTTTTCTGGAATATTTGAGAATATCTGGCACTGAAAACACAGCAGGGGGAGCAAGCACCTGTCCACGAGGGTAGAGGGCGTGCCCTACCCCCTGGGCGTGTCCCCCTGCCTCGTGGGCCCATGGTGGCTCTCCTCCACTTATTCCAGCTACTACACACTCCTTCTTCCTCCCACAAACATCACTAGCCAGCTCAAACCCGAGTCCAAGCTCATCTTGCTGCCATTTTCGATCTCCTTGCTCGAAGCACCTCTCACAAAACTGCTTTGGGGGATTGTTCCTTTGGTATGTGACTCCTCCAATGGTCCAATTAGTTTTTGTTCTAGTGCTTTATTCATTGCATTTTTTGCTGCTTAGGTGACCCTGTTCTTGAGCTTGCATGTCAAATTTATATGGTCAAAAGTAGTTTTAATGCATGATATATCCTCTAGGCACTTGTGGGAGTAGTTGCTATCAATTTGTTGAGTTTGGTTCACTTTTATTTTGAAGTTACTAAAATTTCAGAAATTTTCAGAAAAAGATGAAGAGATTTTTGAGGGGCTCATCGAGTCGAAGCTCGAAGGATAAGCAAAGTGAGGAGGATAAGAGGCCCAAGTATAATCTCCCTCGCACTCGCGGAGTTGCGGCCGTGTGAATGGCCTTGTGATGATTTCTTGAGAGCAGCGGGATTTATGATGATTTCTATGAATTGGCTGAGAATGCAGGCCTCACCGCCTTCCTCCACGACCAACGTGAACAGTATCTCTTACTCACCAATATCTTTGTGCAAAACTTTCATTTCCATGCTAGGAGCTCACCACCTACGGTGGAATTTTATTTATATGATGAGCATAAGGAGATGTCACTTCGTGATTTTTGTCGGTTTGTTTGATCCCTTTTGAGGGCAGTGTAGAGGAACCACATCGTGATGATGTGGATGGGTTTATTGATACCATTGTTGTAGGGGAAACGAGGAAGGTTTCCGACGCATGATTACTAGCATACACTTTCCTGTTCTACGTTACTTTGCTATATTTGCTAGTAGATGCTTAATTGGGCGCGGAAACTGTGGAAACCTGAGTGCCCCTGATATTGTTATTTTGTGCCATGCCTTATTTCATGATGACACATTTAGTATGGGCGCTATTGTTGCAAAGCGGTTAAATCTTAACCGTACTAAGGGCCCCGTCCTTGGAGGCATCTTCGCCTCGCGCCTCGCTGCACATTTAACATACCTATTAGGCATTATGAGAAAGAAGAAAAATGTTGCCTCCTATTTATCTAGATTATAAGAGTATGGTAGCACATGATTTTATTGTTAAGAATAGGGAAAAGGCGCTTAAGTACAAATTAATATTTGGTAAAAATCATCCTGAGACTATTACCTTGCCTGCTCCTTCCTTGTTTGATTTATCTGCAGGCAAGTACCTTGTTCCGTTGGAGGCCATTCACGCCTACCGGAACCCTACATCAGCTACAGAGCCAGAGCCGGAACCACAATTTGATCCTCCACGACAGTCTGATTACCAGTGGGATCCGGAGGTGATTGCCAACCAGTGGCAATCCGAGGCTTCTTCACTGTACGACCCCAACTATTACTTGGATATCCGCCAGGCCAGCCGTGGCCATAGACCAACTTAGGCCAAAAGTCCTAAGCTTGGGGGAGTACGTATTTCTCACCGACATTACATTCATGTTCACACACTCATTGCTAGTTGTCGGTGCTCATACTTTTTCATTGTATCATCCATGCTAGTTTATTTTCCTTTTTATGCTTTCTTCTTGTGTGTTTGATAAACCTTAAGAAAAACAAAAAATAGTTGTAGCTTTTAATTAGTTTACTTTCCATGCTTGTAGTAGTAACTAAAAAGAAAACCCAAAAAGATTTCTCGTTCTTCTTTTGCTTGTTGGAGCTTTCCTGTGTAAGTAGTTTTGTTTCTTTTCTTTGGGGGTCGAGAGGAGAAGACCATAATTAAAATGTTAAAGTGGCTCTTATATGCATTATTGTTGATCTGACAAAGAGCCCATATTACCTTGTCTTCTCTCTTGAATTGAATGCTTGCAGATTCCAGCTTAGTCCAATGCACGTGCACTATTATTATTATTCACATCGTTCGGTCGTGCAAGTGAAAGGCAATAATGATGATTATATCATGAACTTATTGAGATGAGAAAAGCTGGTATAAACTCGACCTCTCTTGTTTTTGTAAATATGATTAGTTCATAGTTCCTGATTCAGCCTATTATGAATAAACATGTTTGCAATGACAATTAGAGATTATAGTTGCTTCTGCCATGCTTAATTAGCTATGAGCTTATAATGGTTTACCTTGCGTGCCAACATGCTATTAAAATGGTTGTGATGTGTGATGTCTACTACACAACCTTCTTCTTGTAGACATTGTTGGGCCTCCAAGTGCAGAGGTTTGTAGGACAGTAGAAAATTTCCCTCAAGTGGATGACCTAAGGTTTATTAATCCGTAGGAGGCGTAGGATGAAGATGGTCACTCTCAAGCAACCCTGCAACCAAATAACAAAGAGTCTCTTGTGTCCCCAACACACCCAATACAATGGTAAATTGTATAGGTGCACTAGTTCGGCGAAGAGATGGTGATACAAGTCGTATATGGATGGTAGATAAAGGTATTTGTAATCTGAAAATATAAAAAAAAGCAAGGTAACTAATGATAAAAGTGAGCGTAAACGGTATTGCAATGCGTTGAACCAAGGCCTAGGGTTCATACTTTCACTAGTGCAAGTTCTCTCAACAATAATAACATAATTGGATCACATAATATCCCTCAACATGCAACAAAGAGTCACTCCAAAGTCACTAATAGCGGAGAACAAACGAAAAGATTATGGTAGGGTACGAAACCACCTCAAAGTTATTCTTTCCAATCTATCCGTTGGACTATTCTTATAAGTGTCACAGACATCCCTAGAGTTCGTACTAGAATAACACCTTGAACACAAATCAACCAAAACCCTAATGTCACCTAGATACTCCAATGTCACCTCAAGTATCCGTGGGTATGATTATACGATATGCATCACACAATCTTAGATTCATCTATTGAACCAACACATAGAACCTCAAAGAGTGCCCCAAAGTTTCAACTGGAGAATCATGACGAAAACGTGTGCCAACCCCTATGCATAGGTTCATGGGCGGAACCCGCAAGTTGATCACCAAAACATACATCAAGTGAATCACGTGATATCCCATTGTCACCACAGATACGCATGGCGAGACATACATCAAGTGTTCTCAAATCTTTAAAGACTCAATCCGATAAGATAACTTCAAAGGGGAAACTAAATCCATAACAAGAGAGTAGAGGGGGAGAAAACATCATAAGATCCAACTATAAGCAAAGCTCGCGATACATCAAGATCGTATCACCTCGAGAACACGAGAGAGAGAGAGAGAGAGATCAAACACATAGCTACCGGTACATACCCTCAGCCCCGAGGGAGAACTACTCCATCCTCATCATGGAGAGCGCCGGGATGATGAAGATGGCACCAGAGAAGGAGATCCCCCTCTCCGCAGGGTGCCGGAACGGGTCTAGATTGGCTTTCGTGGCTACGGAGGCTTCTGGCGGTGGAACTCCCGATCTATTGTGCTCCCCGGTCGTTTTAGGGTATATGGAGATATATAGGCAGAAGAAGTACGTCAGGGGGGCATGAGGGGGCCACAAGGGTGGAGGGCACACCTAGGGGGGTGGGCGCGCCCCCTACCTCATGGCTCCCTCGTTTCTTTCCTGACGTGCACTCCAAGTCTATCAGGTTGTTTTCCTTCCAAAAATAACTTCAGTGAAGTTTCAGGTCAATTGGACTCCGTTTGATTTTCCTTTTCTGCGATACTCTAAAACAAGGAAAAAACAGAAACTGGCACTAGCACTGGGCTCTGGGTCAATAGGTTAGTCCCAAAAATAATATAAAAGTGGATAATAAATCCCAATAATGTCCAAAACAGAAGATAATATAGCATGGAGCAATCAAAAATTATAGATACGTTGGAGACGTATCAATGTGGTATGATAGGGTGGTATCCTCTTTTGAACGATTCGAGTGGCTTGACTTGGCACATGTTCACGCATGTAGTTGAAACAAAATCAACATAGCCTCTACGATATTTATGTTCATGGTGCATTATATCCTACTCATTCTTGCATTCGGTGTTGATTAATTTTAATGCATGTTCATGATTGTTGTCACTCTCTAGCTGGTCGCTTCCCAGCCTTTTGCTAGCCTTCACCTGTACTAAGCGGTAATACTGCTTGTGCATCCAATTCCATAAACCCTAAAGTTATTCCATATGAGTCCACCATACCTACCTATATACGGTATCTACCTGCCATTCCAAGTAAATTTGTATTTGGCAAACTCTAAACCTTCAAATAAACATTCTGTTTTGTATGCTCGAATAGCTCATGTATCAACTAGGGTTGTCTATATCTTCCATGTTAGGCTGGTTATTCTCAAGAGCAGTGGACTCCGCTCCTCACTCACGAGAAAATGCCTGGTCACCGGGATGCCCAGTCCCATGCTTTATGCAAATCAAATCAAAATAATTGCAAACAAAACTCCCCCGGGACTGTTGTTAGTTGGAGGCACTCGTTGTTTCGAGCAAGCCAGGGATTGATGCTTGTTGGTGGAGGGGGAGTATAAACTTTACCATTCTATTTGGGAACTACCCATAATGTGTGTATCATGGAAGATATCACCATCTCTCGGTTGTTATGTTGACAATGAAAGTATACCGCTCAAAATATTATTCATATATATTTCAAAATCGAGCTCTGGCACCTCTACAAATCCCCGCTTCCCTCCGTGAAGGGCCTATCTATTTACTTTTATGCTAAGTCATCCTCCTCTTATTAAAAAGCACCAGTTGGAGAGCACCACTGTCATTTGCATCTGTTACTGGTAGTTTACATTGAGTATGACTTGGATGGATCTCTTTTACCATGAATTACAATGTCTAGTCAGTCCTTGATCTTTAAAGGTGCTCTGCATTTATGTTTTGCGGTCTCAGAAAGGGCTAGCGAGATACCATCTTGTTATATCATATCATGATTGTTTTGAGAAAGTGTTGTCATCCGAGATTTATTATTATTGCTCGCTAGTTGATTATGCCATTGATATGAGTAAACATGAGACCTAACTGTTATTGTGAATATGGTTAGTTCATAATCTTTGCTGAAAACTTGAATGCTGGCTGTACATATTTACAACAACAGGAGCAAACAGAGTTTGTAAAAGTTTTTCTTTATCACTTTCAGTTTATCAACTGAATTGCTTGAGGACAAGCAAAGGTTTAAGCTTGGGGGAGTTGATATGTCTCCATCGTATCTACTTTTCCAAACACTTTTGCCCTTGTTTTGGACTCTAACTTGCATGATTTAAATGGAACTAACCCGGACTGGCGCTATTTTCAGCAGAATTGTCGTGGTGTTATTTTTGTGCAGAAATAAAAGTTCTCGGAATGACCTGAAAATCAACGGAGAATTATTTTGGAATATATAAAAAATACTGGAAGGAAGATCCATGTTAGGGGGGCCTCCAACTGTCCACGAGGGTGGGGGCGCGCCCTACCCTCCTGGGCGTGCCCCCTGCCTCGTGGGCCCCCTGACGCTCCACTGACCTCAACCCTGATTCCATATATCCACTTTCGGGGAGACAAAACCAAAGAGAAGTATTCATCATGTTTTACAATACGGAGCCGCCGCCAAGCCCTAAACTCTCTTGGGAGGCTAATCTGGAGTCCGTTCGGGGCTCCGGAGAGGGGAATCCGTCGCCATCGTCATCATCAACCTTCCTCCATCACCAATTTCATGATGCTCACCGCCGTGCGTGAGTAATTCCATCGTAGGCTTGCTGGACGGTGATGGGTTGGATGAGATTTATCATGTAATCGAGTTAGTTTTGTTAGGGTTTAATCCCTGTGATCACCTATGTTCTGAGATTGGTTTTGCTATGACTTTGCTATGCTTAATGCTTGTCACTAGGGCCCGAGTGCCATGATTTCAGATCGGAACCTATTATGTTTTCATCAGTATATGAGAGTTCTTGATCCTATCTTGACCCCGCTGCCACGGGAGGGTAGGACAAAAGATGTAATGCAAGTTCTTTTCCATAAGCATGTATGACTATATTCAGAATACATGCCTACATTACATTGATGAATTGGAGCTGGTTCTGTGTCACCCTATGTTATGATTGTTACATGATGAACCGCATCCGGCATAATTCTCCATCACCGATCCAATGCCTACGAGCTTTCCATATATTGTTCTTCGCTTATTTAGTTTTCCGTTTCTATTGTTATCATCACTATAAAACACCAAAAATACTACTTTTGCTACTGTTACTTTTGCTATCATTACTACTACTATCATATTACTTTGCTGGAGATATTAAGTTATCCAGGTGTGGTTGAATTGACAACTCAGCTGCTAATACTAGAGAATATTCTTTGGCTCCCCTTGTATCGAATCAATAAATTTGGGTTGAATACTCTACCCTCGAAAACTTTTGCGATCCCCTATACTTGTGGGTTATCACCGATGATCAATGATTTGTTTGACCAGTTGCAAGGAGCTAAAGTGTTTTTGAAGATCGATCTGCGATCAGGTTACGACCAGCTGAAGATTCGAGAAAAGGATATACCTAAGACAGCTTTCATCAACAGGTATGGGCTATATGAGTATATGGTTATGTCATTTGGATTGACTAATGCCCCTACCTATTTCATGAGCATGATGAATAAAGTGTTAATGGAGTTCTTGGATAAGTTTGTTGTGGTGTTCATTGATGATATTTTGGTATACTCGAAGAACGAAGAGGAACACAAGGAGCAGTTGCGTTTAGTTCTTGAGAAGCTTAGGGAACATCGGTTATATGCCAAGTTTAGCAAATGTGAGTTTTGGTTGAAGGAAGTTGGATTTCTTGGACATGTTATATCAGGAGAAGTTATAGTAGTGGATCCTATCAAGGTTCAGTCAGTCATGGAGTGGTTGGCACCCACCTCAGTTGGAGAGATCCATAGTTTTCTTGGACTCGCGGGATACTATCGGAGATTCATTGAGAATTTTTCCAAGATTGTGAAGCCCATGACGGAGTTGTTGAAGAAGGACACTAAGTTCAAATGGACAGTAGAATGCGAAGCAAGTTGTCCGGAGTTAAATAAATGTTTGACTACAGCCCCAGTGCTGATTCTACCGGATATACGCAAGGATTTCCAAGTGTATTGCGACGCCTCCTGCTTAGGACTTGGAGGAGTACTTATGCAAGACAGAAGAGTTGTTTCATATACCTCACGACAGCTTCGACTGCATGAGTTGAATTATGCCATGCATGATTTGGAGTTAGCAGCTGTAGTGCATGCACTCAAAACCTGGAGACATTTTCTTATTGGAAACCATTGTGATGTGTACACGGATCATAAGAGTTTGAAGTACATTTTTACACAAAAGGAGCTGAATCTCAGGCAGAGGAGATGGTTGAAACTTATAAAGGATTATGACATGAAGCTGCACTATCATCCAGGGAAGGCCAATGTCGTAGCAGACGCTTTGAGCCAGAAGAGTTACGTTAATACTATCCTAACAGGAGGGTTACCAAAAGAGTTAGCCGAAGATATCTGGGAGCTTCATTTGGAGATTGTTCCTAGAGGTTTTGTAGCAGCATTGGAAATTCAGTCAACATTATTGGGAAAAATTCGAGAAGCTTCAGAAGGATGATAAGGAAATTGTTGAGATAAAGGAGAAGATGAGCAAAGGAAAGACCAAAGGTTTTCATGAGGATGAGCACGACACCTTGTGGTTTGAGGATCGTGTATATGTGCCCAATAATGAGGAGATCAGGAAGTTGATAATTCAGGAAGCTCATGACTCGCCATACTTGATACACCCCGAAAACACCAAGATGTATTTGGATTTGAAGGAGCGTTTCTGGTGGATGGAATGAAGAAGGATATTGCCGAGTATGTAACTGTATGTGATGTATGTCAGAGAGTGAAGGCAGAACATAAGAAGCCAGCAGGATTACTGCAGCCTATGCCGATACCCGAATGGAATTGAGACAAGCTTGGCATGGATTTCATCACTGGATTACCCAGGACCCGATCGGGATATGATTCTATTTGTGTAGTAGTGGATCGCTTGACCAAAGTGGCTCACTTTATCCCAGTGAAAACCACCTATGCAAGTGCGAAGTTGGCCAAGATATATGTGACCAGGATCGTATGTCTGCACAGAGTTCCAAGGACCATCGTATCAGATAGAGGAACATAGTTCACTTCAAAGTTTTGGCATCAGTTGCACCAGACTTTGGGTACCAGGCTAGAGTTCAGTACAACTTTTCACCCGCAGACAGATGGACCGACAGAGAGAGTCAATCAGATTCTGGAGGACATGTTGAGAGCTTGTGCGCTAGATTATGGATCTAGTTGGGATGACAATTTTCCATACACAGAGTTCTCATACAATAATAACTACCAAGCCAGTTTGAAGATGGCATCATTCGAAGCTTTGTATGGAAGAATATGCCGAACACCGTTGATGTGGGATGAAGTTGGAGACCGCCAGTTGTTTGGACCAGATTTGATTAAAGAGTCAGAAGAGAAGGTTAAGCTAATTCAAGATAGACTGAAGGTAGCTCAGTCCCGACAGAAGAGTTATGCAGACTCGAAATGCAAGGAGGTACTCTATGAAATCGGAGACAGAGCATATCTGCGAGTGTCACCTCTACGAGGAGTTAAACGTTTTGGAGTTAAAGGAAAGTTAGCCTCGAGATTTGCAGGTCCATACTGTGTTTTGGAACGCATGTGAGAGGTTGCCTACAAATTGGAGTTACCCGAAGGACTGTCAGGAGTTCGTGATGTGTTTCACATTTCCCAGTTGAAGAAGTGCCATGCTGAGATGGCCGATATTCCTCTAAGAGATACAGTGCCCCTGGAAGCAAAATTCAATTGGATAGTGATTTGACCTATGAGGAGAAACCGGTGAAGATTCTTGAGGTTGCCAGCCGAGTCACGCGCATCAAGGTTATTAAGTTTTGCAAAGTTCAGTGGAGCCACCATACCGAGGATGAATCCACCTGGGAACGAGAGGATGATCTACGCAAAGACCACCCACACCTATTTTCTAGCCAGCCCGAATCTCGAGGACGAGATTCATCTAAAGGGGGTAGGTCTGTAACATCCCAAATTTTCAATTTGGAATGTTATACATAGGTCATTCATGCATATCATATTTTATTGCTTTGCGATCCTCGAAATTCTAAGCAACTCAAGGACCCACGGAGAGAGTTGGGGTTTCATATTTGAATTTTATCAAATATCGAAACAAGGATCACTTTGGTTTTAATTATATTTCTCTCTGAAAATATTTCATATTAAAATATATGAGAGGAGATAATATGACTTCTCCAAAATAAATGAAATATTAGAGGGAAAATATTAAAATCAAATAAATAATTTTATTTGAATTTTATTGCAATTTTATTTGAATTAGTAAAAAATTCATTTTTCAAAATTGCATTTTAGGGCCAAGAAAATGTTCACTTTGATCTAAATATCCTATTTAGACGGTGAAAATTTGTTTTGGTATTTTTAGATTTTTATTTTATTTTCTAGGATTTTTCCAGCAAAATCTGTTTTTAAAAAAATGGTTTCCCGCCCGACTGGGCCGAAGCCCAGCCGAGCAGGCCGGCCTGCCTAGCATCGCCGCCTCGCCGTCCTATGCGCGAGAAGGACTCGCCGGAGTCCACCTGCGCCACACCGCCACGTCGCCCCCTCCCCCAAGTCGGCCTCGCCCTGACCCCCCCTATAAGTACCCCTGCTGCCGCCCCTCTCCACCACCCACCACCCCGCCACCCGACGGTACCACCGCCTGCGCGCCCCACCGCCGCAGCCCCGCAGGTCGCCACCGCCGCGCCGCCGCCTCCCGTCCTGCGCCGCCGTCGCCCCTTGCAGCCACTGGAGCCCCTCGACGCCGCGCCGCCCCGCCGGAGCCTCGCCAGAGGTAGCCGTCGCCGCCTCCGTTCGTTCTTTTTTTCGGTTAACCGTTCGGGTTTTTTAAACCCTAGATTCATTTTTTTTAGTTTCGGTTCGTACGGTTTTTTTTGGGGTTTAGTTGTATAGCGGACGTTCGTCCGTACATTCGTTTTAATGAACGCTATTCGTCAGTTAGCCGCAGACAGCGAACGTTCGTTTGTTAGCCTGTTCGTCTCGTTTTATTTTTTTCCAGGGTTTTTCCTCGATTATTTTCGATCGCGATTTCTGCCCTAGTCTTTGAACTAGTATATCTTTTCGCTCGTTTATCCAAATCAGGTGAAACAAGCGCCTAGGTCTTCGTCTCGAAGCCCTCTTTCGGTTTAACCAACTTGAACAAGATTTTGGTACTGCAAAATTTGACTTTAGTCCAGATTAGTAAATGAATCTTGTTTCTTTCGTAGTTTGAGTTTCGTTGCTCCGTTTGATTTGATTCTTTTTGCAAATTGAATCTGTTTAGTTGAGTTTTTAGATTCGATCTTCTTAATTGATTTTTACCCGTGCATCTTTTGTTAAGTGCTTTTGTTTGCTACTGTTTGTTTGCGATAGAATTCTCGGAGTGCGAAGCGTGCAACTACGAGTCACTAGGTTTTGTGGATCGTCAGCAAGGCAAGTAAAACTTTGATCATACCCCTTTATTACCCAGTTTTTATGCATTAGTTTCAACCCTCAAACACTGCATGATTAGGAAGTGATTAACTTGTGGGTTTTGGGAATAGATGATGAGGTAGAACCTATTAC
The DNA here is from genome assembly GCF_003073215.2 of Triticum urartu. Lineage (NCBI taxonomy): Eukaryota > Viridiplantae > Streptophyta > Magnoliopsida > Poales > Poaceae > Triticum > Triticum urartu. Next base: position 557,039,047 of record NC_053023.1, read on the forward strand.
CTGTTTTATTATCAAACCATGGGAGTTACTTCTACGTTATGCTTATATTGCTATGCTATGCTCGTAGACGTGGTTTGGGTTTGAGAGTATCCATGACAGATGTGAGATTGTCAATTAATGGTTCAACTTAAGGTGGCAACTTTAATACACATCTGGGTGGATTGCTTGTGGGCACTTGGAGAATCCAGTGTTGTCCTAGGATATCCCGGAGTACCTGTGTGATCATCCTATGGTCCGCCACCCAGGCTCAAAGGGATCATAAGATTATTCATGCTAGAAACTTTCGTGTGCAGCCACAAGCCATTATGGGCTCTGGCATAGTTGAGTATGTTGCGTGACCTCTTTCAGTGGTAGGCTAGCAGATGTAGAGGGAAAGTAGGTGTAACTGTCTACCCAGAGTAAAGAGTTAATGCTTCTGAAAGACTGTGTCTCGGTCATCCGTTTCTCAAACACCATGTAGTGCGAGAAATCAAACGGAGGAGATTGAATCTTGTGTGGAAAAGTGCACAAACCTCTGCAGAGTGTATAAACTAATCATGGTTAGCCGTGTCCCCGGTTATGGACAACTTGAGTATCTGGTTCTTGGATTATCATATAGATCTCATCACTCTAAATTAATTTGTTGGGATGTTAATGACTACTTTAATTGGGATTGAGTTGGAGGAACCTTCTCAATGATGTTTCAACTACCATGATATTTAAATAAAATTATATTCCTTTGTTGTAGGGAAAATTAGCTTTTCGCAAACCAATATAACCATAGAGCCTCCACCAGCCATATATGCATGTAGTGATAGCATTTATCCTGTTAATTTCTTCATTGTGTTATATTGCTAGCATATTCCATGTGCTGACCCGTTTCGGGCTACAACATATCATGTTGCAGACTTTTTAGACGAAGAGTAAGGTGCGATAGGTCGTTTTTCATGCACTCAGCTATGCCGTTGGAGTTGATGGACTCACTTTATCTTCCAAGCCTTCCGCTATTATCTTATTTAGATGATCTTAAGCCATATTTATTGTAATAAGTTCTCTCTCTTGAGACATTCGATGTAATAACTGTGTGATTGCTACTTTGGTATAAATCCTTCGAGTGTTGTGTGTGTCAGCATAACCGATCCAGGAATGATACTGAACACAGAGATTTGACCGTCTGAGGTCGGATCTTCTACGGTAATTTTTTTAAGAAATTCTCTCTTGCTTCACTTAAATTAATTTGAGAGAAGAAAAAAGAATTATGCTCATGATATTCACTTATATTTGTTTGAGCTTGTGAAAAGCAACATATTAAAAATAGTCCCAAAGTGATAGATATCCACAAAGGATATAACAAAAACTTTCATGAAGACCATTGGACAAAATAAACTTGATTCTTAGTAATAGTTTTGTGATATGATGATGTGATATGTGAGTTATGTTGATGAGTAATTATGCTTTAGTAAGAATATTGGTGTTAAGGTTTGTGATTCCCTATGCAAGAACGAAATTCAATAGTCATGCAATGAAATTATATCCTACTTGTGGTGCATTATTCGGTGTTAATTATGCTTAATGCTTGCTTATGAGATTATTCGTTTCTTATTTGGTCGCTTCTCAATCTTTTGCTAGCCTTCCTTTTGACTAAGTATGATCTCTACTTGTGCATCCAAAAACCTTTAACCCAGTTTTGCCACATGAGTCCACTATATTTACCTATATGCGGTATTCTTTTGTCATTCTAAGCAAATTTGCATGTGCCATCTCTAATCTTCAAAAATAAACTTATCTTTTGTGTGTGTGTGTTTCGCTCGCGGAGCGGTGAGGGGTGGCTAATATTTTCCATGCTAGATGTGTTATTCTCAAGATGAGTGTTTATTCACTTGTCATTGCACGAGAGTAAGCCAAAGGTATTAGGGATGCCCAGTCCCGAAATGCAAAAATGAATTTACTTTATGTTTTCAAATAATAAATTCCTTGGAAAGTGTTGGTATGGAAGGCACCCATGGATGCGGTTAGCCATGGAACGTGAAAGTATGGTGGAAAAAGGAATAAACTTTATTTTCTGTTTGGGAACCGCCTATGATATATCTAAGTATGGAAAGTATTGGGAACTCTAAGTCGTTTTTGTTGGTGGGATGGATACACCTCCCAAAATGTTCTTATCTCTAATTTTTTCGCTTTGAGCTCTGGCACCTCTACAAATCCTTACTTCCCTCTACGAATGGCCTTTCTTTTACTTATGCAGTTTTTATTTTTTGAGTCTCCATCTTCTCTTATAAAAGCACCAACTAGGAGGCAATATGATCATACCTAAGTATTGGGTGTAGCTAATATTTGAGTGTGTTTCATGAATTGAACAATGATTGAGCATGATGGACTCGGGATAGCTTATTTTAGCATTGATATTTTGAAAGACATTGTTGCTTGTTGATATGCTTGAGTATTTAAATTATCATGTCAAAATAGACTATTTCTTTGAACAATATAAAATTCCAAATATCCATGCTATAAAGAAAGAATATGAAATGACATGTTAGGCAGCATTCCACATCAAAAATTCTGTTTTTATCACTTACCTACTCGAGGACGAGTAGGAGCTAAGCTTGGGGATGCTGATACGTCTGCAACGTATCTATAATTTTTGATTGTTCCATGCTGTTATATTATCAATCTTGGATGTTTTATAATCATTTTATATCATTTTTTGGTACTAACCTATTGACATAGTGCCAAGTGCCAGTTGCTGTTTTTTTCCATGTTTTTTACATCACAGAAAATCAATATCAACCGGAGTCCAAATGCCACGAAACTTTACGGAGAATTTTTATGGGCCAGAAGGAACACAACAGGCCCTGGCTGTGCCTAGGGGGTTCCTCGAGGGGAGCACAACTCACCAGGGCGCGCCAGGAGGCCCAGGTGCGTCCTGGTGGGTTGTGCCCACCTCGGGTGCCCCCCGGACCGCCTCTTTGCTCTATAAATACCCCAATATTTCCAGAACCCTAGGGGAGTCGACGAAATATTCATCCAGCCGCCGAAGAGTCCAGAACCACCAGATCCAATCTAGACACTATCTCGGATGGGGTTCACCACCTCCATTGTGCCTCTCCGATGATGCGTGAGTAGTTCTTTGTCGACCTTCGGGTCCGTAGTTAGTAGCTAGATGGCTTCATCTCTCTCTCTCTCCCTTGATTCTCAATACAATGGTCTCTTGGAGATCCATATGATGTAACTCTTTTGCGGTGTGTTTGTTGGGATCGATGAACTTTGAGTTTATGATCAGATCTATCTTTTTATATCCATGAAAGTTATTTGAGTTTCTTTGATCTCTTATATGCATGATTGCTTATAGCCTCGTATTTCTTCTCCAATATTTGGGTTTTGTTTGGCCAACTTGATCTATTTATCTTGCAATGGGAATAGGTTCTTTGTAGTGGGTTCGATCTTACGGTGCTTGATTCCAGTGACATCAGGGGAAGCGACACGTATGTATCGTTTCTACTAAGGATAAAACGATGGGGTCTATCGCTACATAGATAGATCTTGTCTACATCATGTCATCGTCCTTATTGCATTACTCCTTTTCTCCATGAACTTAATACACTAGATGCATGCTGGATAGTGGTCGATGTGTGGAGTAATAGTAGTAGATGTAGGTAGGAGTCGGTCTACTAATCTTGGACGTGATGCCTATGTAATGATCATTGCCTAGATATCATCATGATTATTTGAATTTCTATCAATTGCCCAACAGTAATTTGTTCACCCACCGTTTGCAATTTTTCTCGAGAGAAGCCACTAGTGAAACCTACGGCCCCCGGGTCTCTTTCTCATATATTTGCCTTTGCGATCTACTTTTTCCTTGCTTTTATTTTCAGATATATTAATCCAAAAACCCAAAAATACCTTGCTGCAATTTATCCTTATTTATTTTAGTTCGCGTTTGATCTATCAATTTACTACAAATTTATCTCACGTCCGCTTGCCTATCTTGAGGCCTCGTACCCCGGAAGGGATTGACAACCCCTTTAACACGTCGGGTTGCGAGGATTTGTTATCTGTGTGCAGGGGCTATTTACGTTGTGTTGCTTTGTTCTCCTATTGGTTCGATAACCTTGGTTTTGATATCTGAGGAAAATACCTACCACCGCTGTGCTGCATCATCCCTTCCTCTTTGGGGAAATACCGACGTAGCTTCAAGCGACATCAGTACCCCCTTGCCAAACTCTTGGTAAGGTAAACAACATGGCATACTTTATAGAACCTGGCTGAGGCATAGGGAATGACTTTCATTCTCTCTCTATCTTCTGCCGTGGTCGGGCTTTGAGTCTTACTCAACTTCACACCTTGCAACACAGGCAAGAACCCTTTCTATGACTGATTCATCTTGAACTTCTTCAAAATCTTATCAAGGTATGTGCTTTTGAAAGTCCTATTAAGCGTCTCAATCTCCATAGATCTTGATACCCAAAATATAAGTAGCTTCACCGAGGTTTTTTATTGAAAAACTCTTATTCAAGTATCCTTTTATGCTATCCAGAAATTCTACATCATTTCCAATCAACAATATGTCATCCACATATAATATTAGAACTGCTACAGAGCTCCCACTCACATTCTTGTAAATACAGGCTTCACCATAAGTCTGTATAAAACCATATGCTTTGATCACCACATCAAAGTGTATATTCCGACCCCGAGATGCTTGCACCAGTCGATAGATGGATCGCTGGAGTTTGCACACTTTGTTAGAACCTTTAGGATCTACAAAACCTTCTGGTTGCATCATATACAACTCTTCTTTGATACATCCATTAAGGAATGCAGTTTTGACATCCATTTGGCAGATTTCATAAAATGCGGCAATTGCTAACATGATTTGGACAGACTTAAGCACTACTACGAGTTAGAAAATCTCATCATAGTCAATACCTTGAACTTGTCGAAAACCTTTTGCGACAAGTCGAGCTTTGAAGATAGTAACACTGCCATCAGCGTCTGTTATCCTCTTGAAGATCCATTTATTCTCAATGGCTTGCCGATCATTGGGCAAGTCCATCAAAGTCCACACTTTGTTCTCATACATGGATCCTATCTCAGATTTCATGGCCTCAAGCCATTTTTCGGAATCGGGGCTCATCATCGCTTCCTCATAGTCCGTAGGTCGTCATGGTATAGTAACATGACTTCCAGAACAGGATTATCGTACCACTCTGGTGAGGAACATGCTCTGGTTGACCTACGACGTTTGGTAGTAACTTGATCTGAAGTTTCATGATCATCATCATTAGCTCCCTCTCTAGTTGGTGTAGGCATCACATGAAGGGATTTCTCTAAGGAGTTACTTTCCAATTCAAGAGAAGGTACAATTACCTCATCAAGTTCTACTTTCCTCCCACTCACTTCTATCAAGAAAAACTCCTTCTCTAGAAAGGATCCATTCTTAGCAACAAAGATCTTGCCTCAGATCTGTGATAGAAGGTGTACCCAACTGTTTCTTTTGGGTATCCTATGAAGATATATTTTCTCCGATTTAGGTTCGAGTTTATCAGGCTGAAGCTTTTTCATATCAGCATCACAACCCCAAACTTTAAGAAACGACGGCTTAGGTTTCTTGCCAAACCACAGTTCATACGGTGTCGTCTCAACGGATTTAGATGGTGCCCTATTTATCGTGAATGGAGCTGTCTCTACTGCATAACCCCAAAACGATAGTGGTAAATCGGTAAGAGACATCATAAATCGCACCATATCCAATAAAGTACGGTTACGATGTTCGGACACACCATTACGATGTGGTGTTCCAGGTGGCGTGAGTTGTGAAACTATTTCATATTGTTTTAAATGAAGGCCAAACTCGTAACTCAAATATTCGCCTCCATGATCATACCATAGAAACTTTATTTTCTTATTACGATGATTCTCCACTTCACTCTGAAATTCTTTGAACTTTTTCAAATGTTTCAGACTTGTGTTTCATTAAGTAGATATACCCATATCTGTTCGAATCATCTGCGAAGGTTAGAAAATAATGATACCCGCTGCGAGCCTCACCACTCATCGGACTGCGAGCCTCACTCCCTTGTTCCTGAGAACGGAGTCTTAGTCATCTTGCCCATGAGGCATGGTTCGCAAGCATCAAGTGATTCCAAAAGTCCATCGGCATGGAGTTTCTTCATGTGCTTTTGTAGGATTAAAAGTATGTCTAGAGGGGGGTGATTAGACTACTTGACCAAATAAAAACTTATACTTTTCCCAATTTCAGTTCAAGGCAGATTTTAGGAACTTTAGACAAGTCAAGCAATCTTAACACAATTCAAGCAAGCATGCAAAGAGTATATGAGCAGCGGAAAGTAAAGCATGCAACTTGCAAGAATGTAAAGGGAAGGGTTTGGAGTATTCAAACGCAATAGGAGACACAGATGTTTTTGTCGTGGTTCCAATAGGTGGTGCTATCGTACATCCACGTTGATGGAGACTTCAAACCACGAAGGGTAACGGTTGCGCGAGTCCACGGAGGGCTCCACCCACGAAGGGTCCATGAAGAAGCAACCTTGTCTATCCCACCATGGCCGTCGCCCACGAAGGACTTGCCTCACTAGCGGTAGATCTTCACGAAGTAGGCGATCTCCTTGCCCTTACAAACTCCTTGGTTCAACTCCACAATCTTGTCGGAGGCTCCCAAGTGACATCTAGCCAATCTAGGAGACACCACTCTCCAAGGAGTAACAAATGGTGTGTTGATGATGAACTCCTTGCTCTTGTGATTCAAATGATAGTCTCCCCAACACTCAACTCTCTCTCACACGATATGGATTTGGTGGAAAGAAGATTTGAGTGGAAAGCAACTTGGGGAAGTCTAGAGATCAAGATTCATATGGTAAGAATGGAATATCTTGGCCTCAACACAAGTGTAGGTGGTTCTCTCTCAGAAAAAGTAAGTTGGAAGTGTAGTTTTGTTCTGATGGCTCTCTCCATGAATCAAGAGGTGGTGGAGGGGTATATATAGCCTCCACACAAAATCTAACCATTGCACAACTTGCCAATCTCGGTGGGACCGAATTGTTAAACTTGGTCGGACCGATTCAGCAAAGCTAGTGACCGTTATGGTTTTCGGTGGGACCGACATGCAACTCGGTAGGTACGATATGATTAGGGTTAGGGCATAACGTAATCTCGATGAGACCGATTACACAAACTCGGTGAGACCGATTTTGGTAATAAGCTAACCACAGAGTTGGTCAGGTAAACTCGGTGGGACCGATCTCTCATTTCGGTCGTTGCGAAGGGAAAACAGAGAGTTTACATTGCAATCTCGGTGGGACCGATCGCTCATCTTGGTAACACCGAAACGTTACAAAGGGAAACAAAGAGATTACAATCCCATCTCGGTGAGACCGAGATCCCTATCGGTGAGACCGATTTGCCTAGGGTTTGTGGCAGTGGCTATGACATTTGAAACTCGGTGGTGCTGGATAGAAAGAATCGGTGGGGCTGAGTTTGACTTTTGGTTTAGGTCATATGTGGATGTGAGAAAGTAGTTGAGGGTTTTGGAGCATATTACTAAGAATTTTGAGCAAGAGCCTCATTAAGAAACACCTCATCCCTCCTTGATAGTATTGGCTTTTCCTATAGACTCAATGTGATCTTGGATCACTAAAATAGAAAATGTAGAGTCTTGAGCTTTGAGCTTGAGCCAATCCTTTGTCCTTAGCATTTTGAGGGGTCCACTTTTCTCATCCATGCCATGCCAATCATTGAGCTTTCCTGAGATATTAATCTTGAAATAGCATTAGCTCAATGAGCTATATGTTGTTAGGAATTACCAAAACCACCTAGGGATAGTTGCAATTTCAATCTCCCCCTTTTTGGTAATTGATGACAACATATAGATCAAAGCTTCGACAAATGATAATAAGAGTGAAAAATATTGTCGCTTTGAGAAGTATGTGAAAAGCAAGAGCTCCCCCTAAATTTGTGCATAGTTCAAGATTTGCTTTGGACTGCAAATGCACAATGAGTTAGGAACATGGGTTACTCTTCCACGCCACATACATCTTGGTGGAGCGTTCAAAATGATAATAATGAAATACATGCACTCATCACCAAGCAAAGTGAATGATCATATATGGGGATATAAAAGGATAATGTCATCCAACAAGCATTAAGGTAGCATATGATGAAACACATGATCATCCAAGTATCACACACGAGCATAAAGTATCGCAACAAAGCAAATAAACAAAGTTTAACCACCAAACAATAAGAGAGAATAAAAAGCAACACTCTCTCTCGAAGCCTATGATATATGCATTTTCTCCCCCTTTGGCAACACGTTACCAAAAAGTTCATAAAAATGCATAGTGCTAGATCGACTCTCAGGCTTGGTCTTCAGGTGGTGGTGTAGATAACACGCCAAGGACGAAGGCATCTGTTGATGTAGATGGAGCTGGTGTAGTGGGTGCTGGAGCTGGTGGCACTAAAGCTGTAGCTGGTGCAGATGAAGTTGCTCTGGTGTCTGTAACAGGCACTACATCAGATCTTTGTCCTCTAGGCACTCTAGCAAAAGCATCAGTGGTAGACTTGCCCTTCTTCTCCTGCACTTCAACCTGAAGTTGCTCAACAACTAACTGGATCTCAGTGACCTTCATATCTAAGTCATAGAACTTCTGCTCCATGATCCTCTCCAAGCTCTCCTGGTTTTGAGTCACAGTAGCCAATCCCTTCTCAATCCTCAGAGTGGAGGCAATCAAGTAGCCAAGCTGATCTTGCTTGCTCTTCAGAAGATACTGAGATGCTTCTTCAGTGGTTGACATCTTTGCAGCCTTTTCAGCCCTTGCCTTCTCCCTCTTGGCTTATGCGTGCATAGAAGATGGTTCATTTTCATCCATCACCACAGTGTTGTCCTCAAAGTCTGGGTAGATGGGCATGTGTTCCTTGTCTAGGAGATATGTGCCGGTGCCCATCTTGGAGTTGATTAGCTCCTGGATCTGTGGGGCATACCCACAACACCTCTTCTGATCCGCAGTTGTTCTCTTAATGGTTTCAACAATTAGGCTCATGACCTTAAACTTTTGAGGCACATCAAATATGTGAAGCAAGTTAATTGCATGGCCGCTGATCATCTTGTGATCACCCGACTTTGGCAAGAGAGTGTGCCTGAGGATCCAGTTGATTGTTGGCAAGCCTGACAGAAGGTAATGTACTGATCCAAACTTGTGTGTCTCAAGAGCAGCATCTGGGATCTCTTTGTACATATGTGCCATGGTATTGTGATCCTTCTTCTTGGCGTAGACATCCAAGTCCTCTTCACTCTCCTCAGGAGCATTGATAAATTTTGCCCATTCTTCAACCGTTGACTGGTACCTCGTACCTTCAGACATCCAGACAATCCTTCCATCTAGGTAGAAATGAGCTGTGGAGTAGAACTGCATAATGAGCTCATCATTCCACTTTGTGAGCTTATGAGCCACAAACTCATCGAATCCACATGCCATGAAGCTGTCATATACACCAGGGAAGTGATCCTCATTTTCTTCAATGAATTTCCAGTCTACCCATCTCATGTCACACACGATGGGCTTCTTGTCAAGTAAGATAGTCTCATAGAAGTCATGTTGTTCCTTTGTATGGAACCTGTAGTCCACGGCAGTCCTTCACCTGGTGGCATATGGATCAGACTCTCTCCATAGCCTTAAACCTGAGTCCTTTGTGATTTTCATGTTCTCAGCAACTGGGTGAGCATCATTGTGATCTGGAATTTTGGGCTTCAACTTCCTCAAAATGACAGAATCATCTTCTTCTTCATCAGCTTGAGGCACTAGGTCCTTGTTCTTCTCCTCAACAGGGATGTTCTTGGTGCTCCTCTTATGTTTTAGCTTTGGAGCTGGAGCAGCAGTCTTAGGAGCAGTCTTAGGCTGAGATGGAACAGCCCCTGCCCTTATAGCATCTCCCATAAGCTTTTGAGCTTTGGGTGCTGGTGCTGCATCCTCTTCCTCTTCCTCTTCTTCAGAGTCTTTCATTATTGAAGATCTCCCAAGCACTCTGGCAGTGGTCTTCTTGACCCTTTCCTTCCTTTTCTTTTCTGCCACAACCTGTTCTTTGGGTGCAGATCCCAAAGTCTCTTGAGTGGATGTTCTGGCTTTTGACATGGGAACCCTCTTGGCAGGAACCTTTTGCTTCATTCCTGGCTTAGTGGCAGCAGCTGTGCCATATTCCTTTTTCAGAACTTTCCTCTTTGAGGTTGTCGGTGTCAAAACCGGCGGATCTCGGGTAGGGGTCCCGAACTGTGCGTCTAGGTCGGATGGTAACATGAGGCAGGGGACACGAAGTTTTACCCAGGTTCGGGCCCTCTCGATGGAGGTAAAACCCTACGTCCTGCTTGATTAATATTGATGGTATGGGTATTACAAGAGTTGATCTACCACGAGATCAGAGAGGCTAAACCCTAGAAGCTAGCCTATGGTATGATTGTTGATGTGTATGTTGTCCTACGGACTAGAACCCTCCGGTTTATATAGACACCGGATAGGGTTAGGGTTACACAGAGTCGGTTACAATGGTAGGAGATCTGAACATCCGTATCGCCAAGCTTGCCTTCCACGCCAAGGAAAGTCCCTTCCGGACACGGGATGGAGTCTTCAATCTTGTATCTTCATAGTCCAGGAGTCCGGCTGAAGGTATAGTTCGGCTATCCGAACACCCCCTAATCCAAGACTCCCTCAGTAGCCCCTGAACCAGGCTTCAATGACGACGAGTCCGGCGCGCAAATTGTCTTCGGCATTGCAAGGCGGGTTCCTCCTCCAAATACTTCATAGAAGATCTTGAACAGAAAGATAGTGTCCGGCTCTGCAAAATAAGTTTCCACATATTGCCATAGAGAGAATAATAATATTAACACAAATCTAATCTGCTGACGTATTCCATGGTGCGACACGCCATGGCCAAGCCTTTATCCAAATCGTTTCATTATCCCACCTCAGCGCGTTATGCGAGGCAGTTTCCTTGGCACGTCTTGTCAAAGCAGAGATCGTGTCCCCTCATTTCGGGATTCTCATGAATACGGGCGTGGGTAACCCAACCGCTTCTAGGACTCCTAGATCATAGGCAAGTCCAAACGGACACGGGGAGGACGCTTGATATCCACCCTTTTTATAAAGGGGCAAAGCTTTTACCTTTCCCTCCCGTGCTCAATCGAATCCTTCCCCCGCCTCAAGCTCAAACGCCCAAAGCTCAGGTCAGGTGCTCCGAACCTTCAGTCATGTCCGGATCCAGCCTTCAAGGCCGATGGATGCCTTCCTCCGTCACGAAAGAAGACATCAAAAAGTTGAGGGAGGCCAGGTACCTAACCGCCGAAATATCGCATCGGCTGCCTCCCCGGGGGCAGGCCGTCCCCTCTCTCAAACCCAACGAGAGCGTTGTGTTCGTCCCTTACTTCCTCCCGGGTCTAGGTTTTGCACTGGATCCTTTCTTCAGGGGCTTGATGTTTTATTACGGGCTAGATTTCCATGATCTAGCTCCGGACTCCTTCCTGCATATCACGACTTTTGTTGTCGTATGCGAGGCCTTCCTCCGGGTTACCCCCCACTTTGGCTTATGGCTCAAGACCTTTGAAGTAAAGCCGGTGGTGATTGAAGGGCAACATACAGAGTGTGGAGGCGCCTCAATACGCAAGATGATGGGAGCTCCGTGGCCCAAAGGTTCCATCCAAGAGGTGTCTGCATTTTGGCAACAGGAGTGGTTCTACATCATGACTCCTAGAAGTGCCAAGTGGGCGGCCGCCCCCGTTTTTCGCTCGGGCCCTCCACCACGACTGATGTCATGGATCAGCAGAGGACTGAGCTGGGGTCCGGCCAAGGACGTGCCTTTACTGCAAAGCCGCATTCGAGATCTCTTCAACGGAGATCTCAGTTTGGTCGTGGTAATTCAAGTTATGCTGGTTCGTCAAGTCCAGCCTTGCAAACGTCGGCCCCTTCGCTTGTGGGAGTTCAATCTCGAGGGTCCGCGTGCCATTCAAAATTTTCTCGGCCTGACGCACGAGGATATGTATAAGTCATTCTTCGGACATCAAGTAGAGTGTCCGGAAATCACCGAGGACGTGGGCCTGAGCAGTAACCGCGCCGTCGAACAGGTAAAGAATCTTCCGGCCAAACATATTATCTTTCCTTCGTTATGAAGTTATTGAGAGTTTGCTTTTTCGACCAGGACTGGCTAACAAAGGCGAAGTTGATTCGGTGTTCGGCCCCCCTCCCTGAGGGCTTGGAGAATCCGGTATTGGAAAAGATGCTCCAGACCGCACCTTGCCCGGATCCCTTGAAGGAAGATAGTGTGGAGGGTAATGCGGGCGAACGCGGGCCCCCAACGCTGCCTATTCTAACCAAGGGAGCGAGCGTCTCCACGAAGGAAGATGACCTGAAAAGGAAAAGAACTGCACCCGGGAATTCGGAAGCCGAAGCTTCCAAACGGGAGAAGAAATCTTCTACCGAGGGCCCTAGCTTGGGGGGCAGTGCTGCCGCACAAAATCCGCGGGGGGATCAATTCTCCCAGGAGTCGTAAGTGATCCAAAAACTTTACTAGTACAGATATGCCATCCTTTTCTTCTGAGAAAATAACCACCGCATATATTTGTGCAGTTCGGGCCTTAGCCCCTCTCAAATGAGCTCGTTTTCGGGGGATCTTCTTCCAGAGATGATGGAGAGCGAGATGCCTCCTCCGGGCTCCTCCGCTCCAGAAGTGGGCGACCCTGAAGTGTCGTCGTGGAGGGCCTCTCCGAGTGCGGAGAGGCCAGAAGGTGATCCAATTGATCCCCAAGGCTCCCAGTGTCCGGCTCCCGAAGAGGGTAGACAAAAGAGTCCGGCGCCGTCTAGTGTGCGATCGGACGTTCTGAGGGAGTTGGTGGGGCGAGCGGCCATCTCAGATGATCACTGTGTGCTGATGAATATGGTGATGGAGAGGATATCGTCCGCCGAAAGCAGATTGCATGAAGCTTTTATGAGTCTACTGACAGGCTTTAAGGTACATGAAAAGGAATGTGTAATAATCCTGCACATGCTAGGTGTACCATGTGTAGATAGTAGCCCCTGAGACTCTGGTTGTCGTCGGAAACGATGATGAATGGAGGATCATATTCCCAGGTAATAACCATACTGCCTTTATGTGCAGGAGATGGAAGCTCCGGTGGCCAGCCGGACTAGCCAGTTTGCCCGTTTAGAACGGCGGTTGGATGCCGCAGATGCCGACATCAAGCTTGTTAACAGAAGCTTGACGAGGCGCAAGATAAGGATCCTTGTCTGGTAAATGCCAAATAGGAAGAGTATGATGCCAGTGTTTTTAACATGTTATGACTACAGATGGAGCTGCCACTGTTGAAGCCTTGCGGGCGGAACTTGCCCGAGCCAAGGAACAAGCAAGATTGGGTAATGCGGCTGCTTTGAAGGCGGCCGAAGAGTTACGAGCCGAGAAGGCCGCACATGGCGAGAGCCGGAAGAAGATGGCAAATATGGCCGTAGAATTAAAAGCCGCCGTAGACCGTTGCTGGGCTCTTGAAAAGGAAAACCAGGCAAAGGCATCGGACCTTGAGAAGGCTGTTGTAACGGGAAAAGACCTCCGCTCTGCTATGAGGGCAAAGAAGGAGGAACTGCGGGAAGCTGGGGATATTGTAGCCGGGAAGTCCTTTATGCTGCAGAGGAAGTACGGAGATCCACGGTATGCCCCTCTTGATCGGCTGTGGAGTTCGGAGGATGCGTATATGGATTTGGCGGCGAGTGCTGCCGATGCGGCCAAGTACTTCCAGAGTCAGACAGACCATGAAGTAGACCAGCTGTTTTGGAAGCAATTCCTTTCTACCAAGCGTCTGCTTTCGTTGACGGACCAATTAGCCGAATGGGCCGAACTAAATAGATTGTCCGGACTCTCCGTGAGGTCTGTTGTGGATCAACTATGGCCCGGAAGGTCAAAACCTAGCAGCTATTTCGGCTTGGTGCAGCAGGTCCTCGATGTCATGCCGCGCATAAATGCGATGAAGAGGTCGGCGTGCATAGAAGGCGCACGGATGGCCTTTGCCCGTGCTAAAGCATACTGGGCAGAGATGGATGCTACCACTGTTGCAGCGCAGGATTTGGCCATAGGTCGAAGGGCTGCTGAGCACTACTTTGAGGAAGTTCTTGAGGGTGCTCGTTTGATAGAGACCCAGTGCTCAAAAAATATTATGTATGATTGACATGTAATCTCATTGTAAGCGAAATGCTTTTAAAATTTTTATGAGGCTACTTTTATACTTTTGCCTGAAAGTAATGTGATGCCTCCTGGGCGGCCGTTTATGTGTACATGTGTATAACCTGAAAGATTGCAGTCGTCGGCTTCAACCCCCATGCATATAATGCGGAGGTGTTCGTAGAAACACGTGTTCACACTTAACCCAATGTCTTGGTCCTATTAAGGAGGTGATAGCGGAGCGAGCGAGGCAACCGGGCTATAATGCTTTAACACTTTCACTTAGCCATAGGAGTTTGACAGTGGGGCTACTAGATAGCCCCTGGTGGCTCCGCACTCTCCCGATCCCGGGGTGCGTATATGCCTGGCCGGAAAGCGGCTCTTCATTAAGGCGGAGGAATTCTAACATTCCCATGAGTCATCGAGTGGTGGACCAGTCTCATGCTAGATCATGACAGTCAGTTTTCGGCTTTCTCTACTGAGGCGCTCGTCCGGATGAACCAGGGCACAATCGCAGTAGTTCTCCTGGTGCTACCTTAGCCGGTAAAGCGGAACGTAAGGCACCAAAACACAGGAGCCGGGCAAACCCAACATTTGACCAAAGACAATGATTCGGAGCTGATGCATATAGGGACAAACTCGTGACGCCGAATACTCCCTAAGGTATTCGGTCTTTGTGGTATAAACCGGGCCTGAAGAATGGCCTTTGTAAGAAGCCCCTTGTGTCCTGGTACATGCATTGTTCTGGCGTGGCCACATGCCAAGACGTCAGCATCCTTCTCAACGGTGGATATGTATCAACAAGAGACAGTAAAAAAGGTTTACGCGGGGTCTTAATCGAAAAAGAATCCTTGGGTCGGGTCCCTGCTGCACGTCTGCGCCTGTGTCTCCGTTGTGCCGTATCCTGGACGGGTGTAGCACGTTGATTATCTGTAAAAGAGAGGAATTTAGGTAAAAAGGTTGTCGTGCAAAAGGATAGTTTTCTAAACAAACCATGTATAATTCAAGAGAAGAAGAAATCGCCACTCGTCTGCGTGCGTTGAGCCCCTTGTACTTTTGAAAGATAGGGGTGTGACCGTTTATTTGATATGAGCAGCGGCGCCGGATTTGGTTAGTTGTGTCTGAGGTCTTGACGACCTATTGGATGCTTTTGCTGGTCCGGGTGCCTTTAGTGTGCGGCTGCCAAGGCAGCCTCACTCTCTTCGGCGCACAGAGATCGCTTGATACTTCCGTGCACTGAAATGATGCCACGTGGACTGGGCATCTTGAGTGTTAGGGAGGCGTAGTGTGGTATTGCATTAAAGCGAGCGAAAGCTTCACGTCTGAATAGTGCTTGATAGCCACTTTTAAACGGAGCGATGTGAAAAGTTAAATGCTCGCGACGGAAGTTATCGGGGGAGCCGAATATAACTTGTAGTAGGAGGGATCCCGTACAACGAGCCCCTGGGCCTGGCGTTACTCCTTTAAAGGTAGTATTGCTATGGCGAATTTGTGTTGGGTCTAACCCCATCCCGCGGATTGTATCCTGATATATTAGGTTTAGGCTACTGCCGCCATCCATCAGGACTCGTGTGAAGTGGTATCCGCCAATTACTGGGTCTAATACCAGTGCAGCCCATCCTGCGTGCCGGATACTGGATGCGTAATCACGATGGTCGAAGGTGATCGGTTGAGACGACCAGTGGCGGGACTTCGCGGTGATGGGCACTTGGGTATATTTTTCAGGGAGTGCCGCATTGTTTTTTCTCTTTATCACGTGTAACACGTTTACTGTTTTGACGTCGGGTGGAAATTTCTTTTGTTCCCCCTTGTCTTGATTGGGAGGCTCGTCCTCATCTTCGCTTGGTGTATCTTCCCCTTTGTGTATGGCGTTAAGCTTGCCGGCCTGCTTGAAGACCCAACATTCTCTGTGGGTATGATTAGCAGGTTTGCTAGGGGTACTATGGATCTGACATACTTGATCCAGAATTTTTTTGAGGCTGGACAGTTCATCTCTGGTGCCTTTGGAGGGTGGCTTTTGGTTTGGCCGAGGGACTTTGAATCCGGCATTTACTGCCGTGCCCTTCGTGCTGTCTTCTTTATTCTGGCGTTTGTTATTGCTGTTGTGCCGTGATTTCCCGTTTCCATCTCTAACTTCAGATGTACTGGGGTCGTTGGTGCTACATCTGGCTAGCCAGCTGTCCTCACCTGCGCAGAAGCGGGTCATGAGGTTTGTTAATGCGGCCATCGTTCTCAGCTTATTTTGGCCGAGGTGTCTGGCGAGCCATTCGTCGCGGACGCTGTGCTTGAAAGCCGCTAAGGCTTCGGCGTCCGGACAATCGACAATCTGGTTCTTTTTAGTAAGAAACCTATTCCAAAGCTTTCGGGCTGACTCTCCGGGCTGTTGAGTTATGTGACTCAAGTCGTCCGCATCCGGAGGTCGGACATAAGTCCCTTGAAAGTTTGCCCGAAAGGCGTCTTTGAGCTCTTCCCAACTTCCAATGGAGCTTTCGGGGAGGCCTTTGAGCTAGTGACGAGCTGGCCCTTTGAGTTTGAGAGGTAAGTACTTGATGGCATGGAGATCATCCCCTCGAGCCATATGTATATGAAGGATATAGTCCTCAATCCAGACCCCAGGGTCTGTTGTTCCGTCGTATGCCTCTATGTTTACGGGCTTGAATCCCTCTAGGAATTCGTGGTCCAACACCTCATCAGTGAAACATAGGGGGTGTGCGGCACCCCTATAGCTGGGTGTGCCGCATTGTTCGGATGCTTGTTGTGTTGCATTGTATGCTGGGGCGCGCTTGTGTGGTCCATAGATGGATCTTGTTGCACCGTCCTTTGGGTGCGAGCCCTCACATGGGTCACGTGTTGTATTGTGAGCGGCGTTGAATGCCGTTCTGTGGTGGTAGAGGGGTCATCTATCCGACCAGGTGGCTGCTTTGATATTTGGTTGTGGGGGTCTGAGGCCTCCTCATCGAATTCGGGTAGCAGCTTCCGCTTTGGGTAGCTCTTGGAGGGGCGATTGTCGCCGTACCTTGCTGGAGTGCTGAGTATTTTGCTCCATCTGAACTGGAGTGTGTTTTACGCGGCCTTGAGCCTCCGCTTCTGCTTTTTGAGGCTCCTTGTGGTGGCGATGAGCCTTTTACGGGCATTCTGCTGCTCCGAGTGCCTGTCCAGCGTTGTGTCGTCCAGACCATTATCATTGATAGGGTTTGTTTGTTCGGTTTGATTATCCGGATTGCCGTTGTCTGGCAGCGGTTCGCCCTGCTCCAGTACTGGATCAGTGTGATCGCTATTTCTGTCGAGGGGGGATTTGGGGCGGCGCTTGCGTCGCCGCTTTGACTGCTTTTCGAGGGAACAATCCTTCGGTGCGTCCTTCCGTTCCTCGCCATCATCTTTGGGTGCGTCCACCATGTATACGTCATATGACGAGGTGGCGTTCCAGGGCTTGATAGGCGCTGATTCTTCATCGTCTCCTTCATCGGCGTCCATACCGTCAATGTCGTCGGAGTTGAAGTCGAGCATGTCGGTTAAATCGTCGACAGTGGCTACCAAGTGGGTGGTGGGTGGGTTTTGAATTTCTTCATCGTCCGTACCCCAACCTTGTTGACCGTAGTTCGGCCAGGGCTCTCCCGACAAAGATAGAGACTTCAGTGATTTCAGGATATCATCGAAAGGCGGGTGCTGAATGACATCCGCGGCCGTGAACTCCATGATCGGCGCCCAATCGGATTCGCTCAGCAGGGGCGCGGAGGGTTCGGAGTCCGGAGAAGAATCCGGCTCCATGGAGTCACGAGTCTTGCAGAGTACGGGGTTGGTGTTCGGCTCAACCGCCGTTGGGATCGTAGCCCCCAAGGCGGTGTCCAACCGCCCATCCTCGATCGGCGCGGTAGGCTCCGAACCAGGGGACGGAGTCGATGCAGGTGCAGCCTCCAGGGCAATGTTCGGCGGCAGAGCTAGATCATGCTCGTCGTGACAGTGCGGCGCGCTCGGCAGTGGTTTGAATCCGTCGAAGATCAAGTCCCTGCGGATGTCGGCCATGTAGTTTAAACTTTCGAACCTGACCTGAAGGCCAGGGGCGTAGCTTTCGATCTGCTCTAGATGGCCAAGTGAATCGGCCCGCAGTGCGAAGCCGCCAAAGACAAAGATCTGTCCGGGGAGGAAGGTCTCACCCTAGACTGCATCGCCATTGATGATCATAGGAGCCATCGGGCCTGACGGCGACGACACAAAAGAACTCTCAATGAAAGCACCAATGTCGGTGTCAAAACCGGCGGATCTTGGGTAGGGGGTCCCGAACTGTGCGTCTAGGCCGGATGGTAACAGGAGGCAAGGGACACGAAGTTTTACCCAGGTTTGGGCCCTCTCGATGGAGGTAAAACCCTACGTCCTTCTTGATTAATATTGATGGTATGGGTATTACAAGAGTTGATCTACCACGAGATCAGAGAGGCTAAACCCTTGAAGCTAGCCTATGGTATGATTGTTGATGTGTATGTTGTCCTACGGACTAGAACCCTCCGGTTTATATAGACACCAGATAGCGTTAGGGTTACACAGAGTCGGTTACAATGGTAGGAGATCTGAACATCCGTATCGCCAAGCTTGCCTTCCACGCCAAGGAAAGTCCCTTCCGGACACGGGACGGAGTCTTCAATCTTGTATCTTCATAGTCCAGGAGTCCGGCTGAAGGTATAGTTCGGCTATCCGATCACCCCCTAATCCAGGACTCCCTCAGAGGTGGTCTCTTCCTCAACAGCCACATAGTCCTCATCCTCAGAATCTGAGGTTTTCTTCTTTCTGGTCCTG
The DNA here is from genome assembly GCF_003073215.2 of Triticum urartu. Lineage (NCBI taxonomy): Eukaryota > Viridiplantae > Streptophyta > Magnoliopsida > Poales > Poaceae > Triticum > Triticum urartu. The sequence goes on from NC_053023.1 coordinate 557,058,025, forward strand.
GTGGCTGCCTTAGGAAAGTTGCTGGGTGTACTCCTGCTTCCTTCATCAAAACTGCTAGAGGGACTAGTGCCCTCACTCATGTTCACTTGCTCCTCAGACTTGTTCTGACTGTCACTCTGATCTAACATGATGTAAACACTGACAGCAGACCCTGTGAATAGATTATAGATGAGATAGATTGGACGAGCATCACAAAGTACATAGGTTTTTCCAAAAGAATGAGTTAAAAAATTAGTATTAGTTTTTCACAGAAAGCATTTCGGATCTACCGATTTGCAAACTCGATGATACCGAAGCAGCTTTTGAAACCTAAACTAGTGAACTCAGTCAGACCGAGTCACAGTTCGGAGGCACCAAGACTGCTAGGGTTTCACGAAGTATTGAACTCGGTCACACCGATTTGCAATTCTCGGTTAGACCGAGAATCACATGTGCAATGGCCTTAGACAAATCGGTGGAACCGATTTCAACAACTTGGTCGGTCCGCGATGGTTTCAGCGGAAACCTAACCCTAAATTTTCAATCCACGACTAAACTACATAGTGATTTCGCTGGATAGAGTGATCTCAATCGTGGCAAGATACATGGAAAAACAATGTGCTAAGAATCGGAGGGGGGATAGCACAAGGATCAAGTCCAGACCCTAGTGCGATGATGAGGAGGACGATCCGGAGACACAGGGAGGCAGAGCAGGCTGAGCGCGGGCGAAGGGGTTCGGAAAATTTTCCAAATTTTGGGCCGCGGATATAAATAGCCTAACTCTGTCGGTGTGACCGAGTGGAACAACTCGGTGGCACCGAGATTCATAACTGCAAGCAGTTACTGAAACTCGGTGTGACCGAAAAGTTCAAATCGGTTGCACCAAGATTGAAAACCTAGATCGACTTAGTGATCTCGATATGACCGAAATGGGCGAATCGGTCAGACCGAGATGCACAAAGAAGTTTTGGATTTTTATGTCTATGACGAATCAGGGACTCCGAGTGCTCCTCACACAGAGTGGTTCGAATCTGACTTGATCAAACTTTGTGATGTAGCATGAATAGAGTTTGAGACGAGAAAAGCATAGATATCTAGAGAAGGTTCTTAGGCATTCTTTTCCATCCACTTGGCAAAAGAAAAAGAAACCAAACAATCAAAACAACAAGTGGATGTCCTCGAATGAGTAAATTATGCAACCAACTTGCTCACACAATAAAATGGCAAATGAAATATGTGGCAAAGCATGCACAACCAATTCTAGCATCTATCAAGAAATTGGCGATGACTAGGTCATCTATATATGAGTATATTGACTTAGGAGTCAAATGAGAACATTTGATCATAGGTCATCCTCATCGTTTAAGCACAAATGGGGTTACCATTTTTACATAAAGCGTTGTTGTGTTCACGCCATTAGAGTTTATTTAGCTCAATTTTTAGAGTAAAGCTCCCCCTAGATGTGAGATCCCCCTAAGAGGGATGAAGTAACCTTGGGTTTTGTCGATGATGACTTCATGTAGATGTTGAAGATGTGGATGCTCAATGTTGATGTTGATCATTTGGAGCTATCCTTTGGAGTGAGTTGCACTTTCAATACCTACACGGGTTAGTCCCACAAGGAACAAACAAGGATATCCATAGACATAGAGTGATGCACACACAAGATGATGTCTATGAAAGCATTAGGTTACCTTGTCCCTTGTCTTACCAACAAAAGGGTTTGTGACTCCTTGAACTAGTGCAAGATGTGGAAGTTGATTGCACTTGTTCTTGCCAAAATGATAAGAATGAAGTATGTTGGCGGAGTCACCCTCAAGAACTCTCTAGTTCTTCTCCTTCGGGATCCACATCATCTTGATGGGAATCCTAGGAGTTGTAGTCGTACTTGATGAAGTAGAACTTGATGTAGTCTTGGGAACCCACTTGACCAAGGCCTTGGGTGCTTCTTCAAATGCATCAATTTCCTCTTGAAGCATATCCCTGCCTTTTTGCTTGTGGTCTTGTGGTGGAAGATCATCTTGAGCTTGTGTCCCTTTGAAGGAAGTAGGATCATACTTCTCTTGTTGAGGAACAAACTTCGTCTTGGGTATTGATCTTCTTCCCACTCAACTCCATTGGCATTGAACTTTCGTTCAAAACCAACACCTTGGTTCTTCCGGTCCCTTCCTTGCTTGCGTACAATTTCGTCGAATTGCTTACTCCCGGCAAGGCTCTTGTAAACACCTTTCTCTATAATTCCCTTCAATAAGCTATTTTCTTGCTCAAGTGTAACTTGGCTAAGAGAATCATTAGTGGAATCAAGAGAACTACTAGAAGCAACAACATTAGATTTAGCATGATTATTTTTACTACTAGAGGAAGAATCTTTCTTGTTCTTGTTACTAGACTTGACTTGAGGCATGTAAGTGAATAAGAGTAAACGCTTGGCAATGTAAGAAGAACTTTTCTTGCGAAGATCATCATTGATTGCCTTTTAGAACTCATGCTCTTGCTCAAGGTTGAGCTTTTCAAAACTTAATTTCTCATGAGTCCTTAAAAGTTCTCGATGATCTCCTAAGATAGTTTCATGAGCTAACTTAAGAGTGTTTAGTTCTTAGTTAGAAACTCAATATTCTCCTTATCATTGTCATTCGTTTTATCTTGATTAGCATGATTAATTGACGTTTCATCATAGTATTCATCACTAGAGTTGTCAACAAGTAATTCATCATCAACTAACAAGTCATCTTCATCACTATTGAAATCAACATACTCGGGGTGTGATACCTTTGGGCCTTTAGCCATGAAGCATCTTCCAAGTCCTTCATTTGGTGAATCAAATATGTCGTAGGAGTTGGTTGACACAAGTGCTAGACCGGCAACACCTTCATCTTGAGTATATTCGGAGTCGGAGTGATAGCTTATCTCGGAGTGATTGTCAGAGTCAGAGTCGGATACCCATTCACCAACATGAGCTTGATGTCTTCGTTTTGTGTAGCTCCTTGATGAACTGTCCTTCCTTTCCGAATCTTTGCTTCTCCGGGATGTTATTAGTTCATAACGATCATCTCTACTCCTTCTCTCTCTTGATGGTGATTCTTCTCTTATACTTCTTCTTTTTGGAGAATCTTCTCTTCTTTTGTAGGGTGCCGTACACTCATTGGAATAGTGTCCGGGTCTTCCACAACTGTAGCAATTTCGCTCTCGACTAGAAGATCTTTTGTCATTGTAGGACCTTGACTTGGAACTTCTCTCTTTGCTTCTACTCTTGTAGAACTTGTTGAAGTTCTTCACCATTAGGCTCAATTCTTCATTGAAGGTTTGTGTAACGACCAAACCTCGAAGGATTTGAGTCTATGTGCTTACCATGCTAGTCCCTGGATCGAACTCGCTAGCACACACAGTATAGATGAATACCAGAATAGCAAGTACATCATTTATTACAACGTATGATCCAGAATGTATAAAATAAAACAATCTGCATAGCACTTGGCTAGCTTTATTCAATCAAACAGCGGAAAGTAGAAGAAAATAACGATGAGTCCCATCATAGCCCACTGGCGATGCTGAGTGCAGACTCGCGACCCTAACGGTACCTTACTCTTCGTCTGAATATCCTGCAACATGAGACGTTGCAGCCATATAGGTCAATACTTTGAATGTATTGGCAAGTTACACAAGAGTAATAATAAAGCAGACCTACATGTATATGCATAGTATAACAAAAGGAAGGCTTGAGGGTTTATTTTTGCAGAAAGCTGATTTTATCCTCATAACTACCTAATAGTCAAATTTTCATTTAGTTCTTTTATTACTACAATTAAATACACAAGGTTGAGTTGGCAAAATCAACTCCAACCTACCCTTTATTAAGTTGCCCACAAATATTATTAAGTGTCACATCTGTCAAGATCATCCAACAACTGTAATGGCATAGTGGCTCAAATTTACCCATAACCGGGGCACGGCTAATCATGATTAGTTTTAACACTCTGCAGAGTTTAGTACGCTTTACCCACTGGACCCAGCCCGAAGATTGAGACGAAGTCTTTCAAAAGCAGTCACCTAGTCCCAATAGGAGGCCCATCCCAACTATTATATCTACATCTGCTGGCACATCTGGGTAAGGGTCCCACAACTGATCAACTAAGCCAGAGCCCATTTAGCTAGTGGTCGCACATGGAAGCTACTGGTCACTAAGTCTGTCTGATCTTTTTGAGCCTGAACGGCCGTCCACTTACATTCAGAGGGTATAAACCATGATGTTCTTGAAACCACCCTAGCAATACCACTTCCGCCCAGAGGTGAATAAAATCCTGAGTTACAACTCAAATTATTATATATATAATCCTCACATAAGCTCAATGAATACACGAACCACCCCCATCTACAAAGCATAGCAACCTAAAACTACCACGATTTGCAAAGACGGGAAGATAGCTCAACAGCATAGCAAAATAATATAGTATTCCTATACATGCATATATTCATAGTGTGATATAACTACATGCATAGAAAACAATAGATAAAGGATGATCAACATGTAACTTGCCTTGGTACTGGTTCAAAAAGTCACACTCCTGACAATAGCTCGCGTCGCACTCCGGACAATCTACACGTTTCACACAATTCAACAAATCAATCACCGGAACGCGAATAGAACCAAAACAAAACCAACAGCAAGAAAACCATTTTTAAACCTCAACAACAGAAGCTTAACAGCACCTAAATTGCACTACGGTCACAATGCAAAAAGAATCACTCGATTCCGATAAACGGTTTGAAAGTTACGGCCTCCGGAAGATTTGATTCAAATTCAAACGAATTCAAATTTAAACAGTGCAAACATGCGCAAAGTTGGCACTGTGATAATGTGCCGATTTTTTGTGAGATCGTAGGAAAAAGAATTACCTAATTTGTATATACAGATTAGGAGTTATAGCTAATGGAAGTTTTGGTGAAATCTGAAAATAAAACAAAAGGAAAACAGAAAACTCCTGGTAGTGTAGAGAACTCATGTGTTGTTCCTGTAGCGAAGTGCCACGTGGCAGCGGGTGATTGGTTGAAGCATGGTAGCGAAGTGCGACGGTGACCTCGAGCTCCTCCGGCGAGATCCAATACCAGAGAGGCAGTGCTTTGGTGGCGGGGAAAGAGAGAAAGAGGCGTGCGACAACGGGGAAGATCGGGACAGGGGGTGCGGGTTTTCCCTGGGGTCCTTTGCTCACGTACGGAGTCCCTGGAGCACACGGAATCAACCAGGGCACGAGAGCGATCCGGGCTCGGCTTCAGCTGCATGCGGTGCGGTGCCCGGCTCGGGGAAGAGGACGAACAGGCGCGGGGCCCGCTAGTCAGTGGCTGGAGGCGAGCGGTGGATCGGGTGCGGGCTCGCGGGGCGGATCGGGCGAGGCTGCGGCGTACCGCTTCGCTGGGGCTGGGAGGCGCGGGGGACTGGGCCGCAGCTGCGCTGCGCTGGCTGGCGGCTGGGCTGCGGCTAGCTGGGCCGCGTAGTGCGCTATGCGGCGCTGCTTCTTTTTTTAGACAAAAACTACAACAACAAAAATAAATAAAATAACATACACAACATAAAATCTTAATAAAAATACCTAGACACACAGTAAAAATAGCTCTACAACTATAAACTATAGGAACACTAGTTCCAGCACTAATGCAATTTTCAAAAATAGTTTTGATGCAATAGGTCACTCAAACAGCAATAAAAACCACAAATAAAATACTTTGAAGATCACAAAAATTACCAGAACATATCAGATGAACTGGAAATAATATTCTGCACATTATGAACATTTTTAAAATAGGGGAGAAGTCATGTTATCTCCACTCGAAATAAATTGCCTTTTGTTGCATAATGATTTGAATATTCTGAAAAAGCAAATAATGCAATAAAAATATGATATGCACATGAATGATCTATTAACACCCTAATTTAGGAAAATTGGGATGTTACAAACCTACCCCCCTTAAGATGAATCTCGCCCTCGAGATTCGGGCTGGCTAGCAAATAGGTGTGGGTGATCCTGCCTGTGATCTTCCTCTCGTTCCCAACTAGCTTCCTCCTCTGTGTGATGATCCCACTGAACCTTGCATAACTTGATTGTCTTGGTGCGAGTAACTCTCAATGCTGTCTCCAAAATCTAGGCTTCTCCTCATATGTCAAATCACTCTCCAACTGAATTGTCTCAAGTGGCACCATGTCCCTCAATGGAACATCCATCATCTCTGCATGGCACTTCTTCAACTGAGATACATGAAACACATTATGAACTCCTGACAAGGATTCTGGCAACTCCAGCTGATAAGCTACCTCTCCTCTACGCTCCAAGATCTCGTAAGGCCCCACAAAACATGGTGCCAACTTACCCTTGATTCCAAACCTCTAATTCCATAAAGTGGTGAAACTCTAAGATATGCATTGTCTCCTACCTCATATGTCACCTCCTTACGTTTAGCATCTGCATAACTCTTCTGCCTGGACTGTGCTATCTTCAGCCTGTCACGGATCAACTTGACCTTCTCCTCAGCATCCCTGATCAAGTCTGGTCCAAAGAATTGACGTTCTCCAACCTCATCCCACATCAACGGTGTCCTGCACTTCCTACCATACAATACCTCAAATGGTGCCATCTTCAGACTAGCCTGGTAACTGTTATTATGTGAGAACTCTGCATAAGGTAAATTATCATCCCAACTGGACCCACAGTCCAAAGCACAAGCTCTCAACATATCCTCCAAAATCTGATTTACCCTCTCTGTCTGCCCATCTGTCTGTGGATGGAAAGCAGTACTGAACTCCAGCCTGGTGCCCAAGGATTCATGCAACTGACACCAAAATTTGGATGTGAACTGAGTACCTCTATCAGACACTACCCTCCTTGGAACTCCATGCATACAAACAATTTTAGACATATACATTTTTGCTAGCTGAGCACTGGTATAAGTAGTCTTTACCGGGATGAAGTGAGCAACTTTAGTCAGACGATCAACAACTACCCAAATAGAATCATAACCCAACCGAGTCCTGGGTAAACCTATAATGAAGTCCATACCAATCTCATCCCACTTCCAATCAGGTATAGGCAATGGCTGTAACAAACCTGCTGGTCTCTGATTTTCTGCTTTAACCCTCTGACACACATCACATGTTGCAATATATCCAGCAATTTCCCTCTTTAGGCTAGGCCACCAAAATCTTTCCCTCAAATCCAAATACATCTTAGTATTACCTGGGTGAATAGAATAAGGTGAATCATGCGCCTCCTGAAGAATCAACTTCCTGATATCTACATCTTGAGGTACACAAATACTCTTCTCAAACCATATGGCTCCATGTTCATCCTCATGGAAACCTTCTGCCTTACCGTTAACCATATTCTCTTTTATCTCAGCGATCTCCTTATCACCCTTTTGAGCTTCTCTGATCCTGTCAAGCAAAGTAGGCTTTACCTCAAGTGTTGCTAAATATCCCTTAGGAACCATCTCCAACCGGAGATTCCTGAACTGCTCACATAACTCTGGTGGCATATCATCAATATTAACTGCATTAGCATGGCTCCTACAACTCAATGCATCAGCAACAACATTAGCCTTACCAGGATGATACTGCACATTCAAATCATAATCCTTAATAAGCTCCAGCCATCTCCTCTGCCTGAGGTTCAAATCCTTCTGAGTAAAAATATACTTCAAGCTCTTATGATCAGTAAATATATCACAATGATTACCAATAAGATATGGCCTCCAAGTTTTCAATGCATGCACAACTGAGGCTAACTCCAAATCATGTGTAGGATAATTATGCTCATGATTCTTAAGCTGACGTGAAGCATATGAAGCAACTTTACCTTCCTGCATCAACACACTGCCAAGTCCTTGACGAGAAGCATCACAATATACCTGGAAGTCCTTATGTATATCTGGCAGAGTTAAAATTGGTGCTGTAACCAAACGCTGCTTCAATTCCTGAAAGCTGGCTTCACATTCATCAGTCCAAGCAAACTTCTTCTCCTTCTTCAACAATTCAGTCATAGGCTTTGCAATTTTGGAAAAGTTCTCAATAAACCTCCTGTAATAACCTGCAAGGCCCAAAAAGCTGTGAATCTCTCCAACTGATGTGGGTGTCTCCCACTCTGTAACTGCAGCAACCTTAGATGGATCAACTACAACTCCATTACTTGACACAACATGTCCAAGGAATGCTACCTCATCCAGCCAAAACTCACATTTGCTGAACTTGGCGTACAACTGATGTTCCCTCAATTTCTCCAATACCAAACGCAAATGCACCTCATGCTCTTGCTTATTCTTGGAGAACACAAATATATCATCAATTAAAACAACCACAAACTTATCCAAGAACTCCATAAACACCTTGTTCATCATATTCATGAAGTATGCAGGGGCGTTAGTCAATCCGAATGACATAACAGTATATTCATACAATCCATACCTCGTGGTAAAAGCAGTCTTGGGAATATCTTGCTCACGAATCTTTAATTGATGATAACCAGAACGAAGATCAATCTTAGAAAACACAGTAGCTCCCTCCAACTGGTCAAATAGATCATTTATCATAGGCAAAGGATACTTTTTCTTAATGGTTACCTCATTCAGAGAACGATAATCAACACACATCCTCAAGGTCCCATCCTTCTTCTCCACAAACAAAACTGGAGCTCACCAAGGTGATGAACTTGGGCGATGTAACACCCTCGATGCGGCTATATCTCCCACGTGTCGAGGCACGACTTAGAGGCATAACCGCATTGAAAGCAATGTCGCAAGTTAGGCAATCTTCACAACATCCCATGTAATATAGATAATAAAAGGGGGGATACATAGTTGGCTTACACTCGCCATGTCAATCAAAGTACATAAATAGCATTACATCAAACAAACACTCATGGCCCGACTACGGCGCCAAAATAAAAGATAACCCCAACATGCGACACGGTCCCGATCGCCCCAACTGGGCACCACTACTGATCATCAGGGAAAGACACATAGTAACGGCGTGAGTCCTCATCGAACTCACACTTGAGCTCAAGCGCGTCATCTGGAACGGAGTCATCAGGCCCTGCATCTGGTTTGGAAGTAATCTGTGAGCCACATGGACTCAGCAATCACGCACCCTCGCGATCAAGACTATTTAAGCTTATAGGTAAGGCAAGGTAAATATGTGGAGTTGCAGCAAGCGACTAGCATATATGGTGGCTAGCCTGTTCGCAAAAGAGAGCGAGAAGAGAAGGCAAAGCACGAACGAATAACTAGAGAGCAACCTGCGGCAAGCACTACTCCAACATCGTGTTCACTTCACGGACTCCGCCGAGAAGAGACCATCACGGTAACTCACACAGTTGATTCATTTTAATTAGGTTAAGGTTCAAGTTATCTACAACCAGACATTAACAAATTCCCATCTGCCCATAACTGCGGGCACGGCTTTTGATAGTTCAAATCCCTGCAGGTGAGTCCCAACTTAGCCCATGACAAGCTCTCACGGTCAACGAAGGAATATACCTTCTCCCGAGACATTCCGATCAGACTCTGTATCCCGGCTCTACATGACACTTCGACAAGTTAAAACAAATCCAGCAACACCGCTCGAATGTGCCGACAAATCACGATAGGAGCTGCACATATCTCGTTCTCAGGGCACACTCAGATGAGACTAGCTACGAGTACAACCAACCCTCAAGTTGCCCCGAGGCGGCCCCGCAGGCAGCTCAGTCGGACCAACACTCAGATGAGCACTGGCCCAGGGGGGGTTAAATAAGATGACCCTCGGGCTCCGGAAACCCAAGGGAAAAGAGGCTAGGTGGCAAATAGTAAAACCAAGGTTGGGAATTGCTGGAAAAGCTTTAATCAAGGCGAACTATCAAAGGTTTCCCATTATCACCCAACCGCGTAAGTAACGCAAAATCCGGGAACATAACACCGATATGACGGAAACTAGGGCGGCAAGAGTGGAACAAAACACTAGGCGAGAGGCCAAGCCTTCCACCCTTTAACAAGTATATAGATGCATTAAGATAACAAGGCAATATAATGATATCCCAACAAGTAAATAATGTTCCAACAAGGAAGAGTCTCCAATCTTCACCTGCAACTAGCAACTCTATAAGAGGGGCTGAGCAAAGCGGTAACATAGCCAATCAACGGTTTGCTAGGACATGGTGGGTTAGAGGTTTGACATGGAAATTTGGGAGGCATGATAAGCAAGTGGTAGGCATCATAGCATAGGCATAGCAAAAGAGCGAGCATCTAGCAAAGCAAAGATAGTAGTGATTTTGAGGGTATGATCATCTTGCCTGCAAAGTTGTCAGAGTTGACTGGATCCTCGAAAGCAAACTCAACGGGCTCCTCATTAGCGAACTCGTCTCCCGGATGTACCCAAACAATACAAACAAGCAACAAGGACACAATCAACCACGTGCAAAGCTCAAACAATATGATGCAAACATGGTATGCTATGCGGGATGCGATATGCGATGCATATGCAAGATTTGACAAGGAATGCATGAACCTGGCCTCAACTTGGAAATCCAAGTGTGCCACTGGAAAGGTGAGATGAAATCTCTTGAAAACGATATAAAGAACGCCGGAATCGAAGTTACGGTTTGGAAATGGCAAGCAATTCAAATATGGCACCGGTCTGCGAAATACAACAAGTAGCCACCTAAATGCAACAAGATGAACATGCTACGGCACTCAAACATGGCAACAAAATACATGGCAGGGATCCCTTCATGAAGCTTAACAAAAGATGAACACTAAGCTATGGCCAAATCATCATTTACAGGTTCAAACAAGCATGGCAAAAATGCATTTGGTAAACAGATTTCAGACTTAGTGAAATTAACACTTGTCTGGAATTTCAGATCAGGTAGCACACTTTGGAGCATGAAAACTATATGCTACATGACCTGAACATGGAGCTACTCAAAGAGCTTAACAAAAGTCCCTTAGTTACCTTGAGCCAAAAGTGATCAGAAAATACATTTGCAAGCATGTGAACATGGCAAAAACATAATCAGATCACAGACTTAGTGAAAACTGGAGCATGCAAAAACAGATATCAAGTAGGCATGTTTACGAGCTCGATGCACTCACTACAGAGCAAGTCATGACAATCTAATCATGAACCCATCAATAATACACATTATACAAGCTACACATGGCAAGAACAATAATTAGCATGCACAGATCAACTACAACATCCTCGGCAAAATCGCTAACAAGTAGACAATCTGCCCAGATTCACGAAATGACAAAAGTAGAGCTCGATTGACTCAAGCTAGGGTCCTCCATAATTGCAAACAAAGACATGGATGGATAGAGCACTACAAGATTAACAAAACATCCTTACTGATCATTCTCAAAAGAGGCACGGATCACTAGGAAACAACATGAACATATGGCATATTGAAATAAACAGATCAAGGACTTAGTCGAAATGCTAAGTCCCTGAAATCAGCATTAACGAATGCTCCACTTTGCAAGCTTGTGCTAGTCACCACACACATCCCAAAAATTCATGCGTTGCACCTATGGAAAGATGGCAAAACATATAACAAAACACATGTAGAGCTCAGGGGCATATCATGCACAAAATAATCATGGCAAAAATGACAAATATCTAATTGGAGCAGCAGATCTGACAATTATCTCAAATAGCACTCTTCCAACAGCATTTCGGGCATCAATATGAACTCAAATGAAAATGATGCAATGAGATGAAATGATGTGCTCTCTGAGGCGAACATTTTGATATGCTATATGCCCAAAACGGAGCTACGGTTGCGGAGTTATCACGGGTCAAAGTATGCAAAATAAACTGAGAACTTAGTGAAAAAAAGGTCCACCCCTAGGGTTTTTCAGATCTGGATCGGATCTCGCCGGAGCATGCAAAACGAGGTTGGCCGGAGGGGACTTGGAGGACGCCGGAGCTCGAAGGAGGCACGCCTGCCGGACTTGCCGGTCTTGGGGGCGGCGCGGACGACAGCGGGCGGCGCTCGGCGGCCGGGTGGCGGCGAGCTTGGCGGCGGGGCCCTGCCGGAGCGTGGCGCCGAGCCTCGCTGTGGTACGGGCGGTGTGGCAGAAGAGCGGCCGGCGAGGTGGCCGGCCTCGGGGAAGAGGCGGCGCGCTGCGAGGTGGAGGCGGCGGGGCGAAGTGGGCCTCGGGGGCCCCGAGCAGGCCTGGCGGGCCCGTGGCGCGGGAGGCGGCGATGTGGTCATGAGGGCGCCACGTGGCGACTGCTCGTTGGACGGCGGCGGCGGGCGGACACGTCCGGCGCCGTCCGGACGTGTCCGGTGGCGGCGGAGACGAATGGATCTAGGGTTAGGGGAGAGTGGAACCGCGAATTTCGGAGGATGGTCTTTATATAGAGGCAGAGGGAGCTAGGAGTGTCCAAATGAGGTGCGGTTTTCGGCCACGCGATCATGATCCAAAGCTCTAGATGATGGAGAGGGTTTTGATGGGTTTTGGGCCAACTTGGAGGGGTGTTGGGCTGCAACACACACGAGGCCTTCTCGGTCCCTTGGTTAACCGTTGGAGCATCAAACGAAGTCCAAATGGTACGAAACTTGACAGGAGGTCTTCCGGTAATAAACCAAGGCCGCTTGGAAAGTCTCGGTCCAATCCGGAAATTTTTAATCCCCACACATGAAAGAAAGGTAGAAATGACCACTGGAGGAGAACGGAGCGCCGGAATGCAAAACGGACAACGGGGAAAATGCTCGGATGCATGAGACGAACACGTATGCAAATGCAATGCACATGATGACATGATATGAGATGCATGACACCGACAACAACACACAGAGACAAAAACCCGAACCCGAGAAAATAAAATAACTTAAGGCCGGAAACGGCAAGAGTTGGATTACATATTGGGTAAATTACATCCGGGGTGTTACAACACTCCACCACTACGAAAGGATCTCGTCCCGAGATCTAGGACTTGAAGAACGCCGGGTATTCAGAACGGAGGTGATCCTCGCGTTCCCAGGTAGCTTCATGGTCGGAATGGTGTGACTACTTAACTTTGAGGAATTTGATTGACTTGTTGTGAGTCTTGCGTTCAGTCTCTTCAAGAATAGCAACGGGGTGCTCACAATAAGAGAGATCTTCTTGGAGCTCAATGTCCTCGAAGTTGACGGTGCGGTCAGGAGTCTTGAAGTACTTTCGGAGCTGAGAGACATGGAACACGTCATGCACATTTGCAAAGTTTGAAGGAAGCTCGAGTTGATAGGCGAGATCGCCTCTCTTGCTGACAATCTTGAAAGGTCCCACGTATCTAGGGGCAAGCTTCCCTTTGATACTGAAGCGACGGGTACCTTTCGTAGGAGAGACGCGGAGGTAAACATGATCTCCGATCTCGAAAGCCAAATCACAGTGCTTACTATCATAGTAGCTCTTCTGGCGGGATTGGGATGCTTTGAGGTTATCTCGAATGACTTTGCACATCTCCTCTGCCTCTGTGATTAAGTCATTTCCCAGAAGTTGACGTTCACCGATTTCAGACCAGTTGAGAGGGGTACGGCACTTCCTGCCATACAGAATTTCAAATGGGTCCTTGCCCGAACTTGCTTGAAAACTGTTGTTGTAGGAGAATTCAGCATAAGGAAGACAATCCTCCCACTTCATGCCGAAGCAGATCACACAAGCCCTGAGCATATCTTCAAGAATCTGATTGACACGCTCGACTTGACCGCTAGTTTGAGGATGGAAAGCTGTACTGAAGCGGATGTTGGTGCCCATGGCCTTCTGAAAAGAATCCCAAAACTTGGAGGTAAAGATGCTGCCACGGTCTGAAGAGATCACTTGTTGAATACCGTGCAGAGAGACAATTCGAGAGGTATAGAGCTCCGCTAATTGCGCTGCAGTGATTGACTCTTTGATAGGCAGAAAGTGAGCCACTTTAGTGAGTTTGTCGATGACAACGAATATAGCATCATTGCCACACTTGGACTTTGGAAACCCAGTCACGAAGTCCATCTCAATGTGGTCAAACTTCCATTCTGGAATGGCAAGAGGTTGGAGGAGACCAGCTGGCCTTTGGTGTTCTGCCTTCACTCTTCTACAGACATCACACTCATTCACGAACTGAGCAATCTCGTGCTTCATTCGAGTCCATCGAGTCCACCAATAAGCCTGCTTGAGGTCCTGATACATCTTCGTGCTCCCGGGGTGGATGGAGAGGAGAGAATTGTGAGCCTCATTCATGATCACTTTACGAAGGTCACCTTTGGGCACAACAATACGATCCTCGAAAAAGAGAGTATCCTTGTCATCAAGGCGGTAGCACTTGTACTTGGGTTGACTCTTGGCAATCCCAATCTTCACCTTTCTTCACCATAGCATCAAGAAGCTGAGCTTGGCGAATCTGGTCTTCCAAGGTAGGAGAGACTTGAAGGTTGGCGAGGAAACCTTGAGGAACAACTTGCAGATTAAGTTTGCGGAAAACTTCACAAAGCTCGGGTTGATAAGGCTTGAGAATAAGACTGTTGCAATAAGCCTTCCTGCTCAATGCGTCAGCAATCACATTGGCCTTGCCTGGAGTATACTCGATACTCGGATTATAATCTTGAATCATTTCGACCCATCGAGTCTGCCTGAGGTTGAGATTAGGCTGAGTGAAGATGTACTTGAGACTCTTGTGGTCAGTGAAAATATCCACTTTCCATCCCAATAAGAGATGTATCCAAGTCAAAAGAGCATGCACAACTGCCGCCAAGTCGAGGTCATGAGTGGGGTAGTTCTTCTCGTTGGGCTTCAACTGGCGAGAGGTATAAGCCACAAATTTCTTTTCTTGCATCAACACTGCACCGAGACCTTGGAGAGAGGCATCACAAAAGACCTCATACGGTTTGGATTCATCAGGAGGAGTCAGAACTGGAGCAGTGACCAATTTCTCTTTCAAGGTGTTGAAAGCAATGTCACACTCCAGAGACCAAACGTACTTGACGTGCTTCTGGAGAAGATTTGAGAGAGGCTTCGCGATCTTAGAAAAGTTTTCAACGAATCTTCGACAATAGCTTGCGAGACCGAGGAAGCTACGGAGTTGCTTCACGTTCTGAGGTGGTTCCCAATTCACAATTGCAAACACCTTCTCAGGATTCACCGCAATGCCCTTGGCAAAGATGATATGACCAAGATAAAGAACCTCATCGAGCCAAAATTCGCACTTGGAGAACTTGGCGTAGAACTGGTGTTCCCTGAGCTTATCGAGCACCAAACGCAAGTGCTTGGCATGATCTTCCTTGTTCCTTCGAAAAAGACCAGAATGTCGTCGAGATAGACCAAAACAAAGTCATTGGTGTAGGCGTTGAATATGAAGTTCATCATGCGAGAGAAAGTCGGAGGAGCGTTGACGAGGCCAAAAGACATGACAGTGTATTCATATGACCATAGCTTGTCTGAAAGCCGTCTTTGGAATATCTTGCTCACGGATTCGAATCTGGTGATAACCCATATGGAGATCAATCTGGAGAATACTTGGGCACCTTTTGAGTTGTTCGAAACAACTCGTTGATGTTGGGAAGTGGGTATTTGTTCTTGATAGTCTTCTTGTTCAATGGACGGTAGTCAACACAAAGTCGGTCCGTTCCATCCTTCTTCTTCACAAAAAGAACTCCACAACCCCACGGAGAAGAACTAGGTCGGATGAGACCCATTCTCTCTTGAATATCGAGTTGCTTCTTCAGCTCCTTCAACTCTTCAGGTCTGAGCTTGTAAGGACGCTTGCACACTGGTTTCGTGCCAGGCTCAAGATCAATGACGAATTCAACTGGCCGGTGCAGAGGCATTCCTGGAAGGTCTTCTAGAAAGACGTCTTGATATTCTCAAACAACTGGAATTTGCAAGATAGCATCAGTTCACCCTTCTCATTGAGAGAGAACAGACGGATGGTAGCATCCCGAGCGGCAAAGACAATTACATCCTCAGACGAATGAGTCAATTGAATCTGCCTGGCAGCACAATCAAGATGAGCCTTGTGCTTAGAAAGCCAATCCATCCCGAGAATAAGATCAATATCCGAGTTTCCAAGAACAATAGGAGAAGCCAGAAACTTGAAATCACCCAACATGATAGAAATATCCGAAACCATAATACTAGAACTCAGACGCTTACCCGGAGACACAACTTGCATAGAACTAGCAAATACTGATAATAAAACTCATCTCAGATGCAAAAGGAATGAAATGAAACAATGCGATGCACCAGTGTCAAAAAGAACTTTTGCAGGAATATCATTAACAGGAAGGTTACCCATGATGACATCTGACGAATCCTCCACCTGAGCTGCATTCACCATATTAACCTTGGCGTACTTGGGGTTATGCTTGACCACAGCTGTACTTGCCGATCTCACAGGAGGAGGAGGGAGACGCCTCTGATTGAAGCACTTGTTGGCATAGTGACCCTTCTGTTGGCACTTGTTGCACGTGACCTCTGAAAGAGGACGGTGATACGGAGCACTCGATCTTGGAGCTTGAGACGAAGTCTTGTTCTGAAAGCCAGGTTGGGTGGGTGGGAAGATCCACTGCCACCTTTGCTCTTCTGATACGGCTGACGGAACGGAGGAGGAGGAAGCCAATACTTCTGCTGCTTGGCCACTTGAGTAGAGGAAGAAGGAGTAGTGTCTCTGACTCGCTTCTTGGAAGCATCACACCTCAGTTGAGCACCCTCTTCCTTCAATGCCATGTTGTAGAACTCATCGTACCTCAAGGGCTCAAAGAGAACAAGAGCTAGCTGGATTTCTTCTCTGAGACCACCCCTGAACTGGTATATCATGCTCTTCTCGTCAGGGACGTCCTGCTTAGCAAAGCGGGCGAGCTTCTGAAACAACTTGTTGTAGTCATAGACAGATAAAGAGCCTTGCTTCAGGTTGCGGAATTCCTCACGCTTGCTTTCAACCACGCTCTGAGGGATATGATGAGCTTTGAAGTCTTGACGGAATTCATCCCAGGTAATCACACGGCCTCCTCTTGAATCCTTGTACTGCTGGAACCATTCTGCAGCTTGGTCTTTGAGTTGGAAGGAAGCGAACTTGACAAAGTCCTCAGGCCTGACGTTACTGCACTCGAAATGCTTGCAGATCCATGAGCCAATCGTCAGCATCAGTTGCCTCAACACAATTGGCTGAAAGTCTTTGGCGTTAGCAAGGAACTGGTTGAGTGTAGCAAAGTGATTCTGATTGTTTCCTTGGTTGCCTTGGTTCACTTGATTGCGCTCTTGAAGAATTTGCATGATCAACTGTGTGTTTGCATTGGTTGCGGCCATCACAGCTTGCCATGCCTCCGGAGGAGGTGGAGGTGGTGGCGGATCCTGATTCTGATTCTGATTGGTGCGCTTGGAGGAGCCATCCTGAAGAGGGTGACACCATTAGCACATTGACAGATAAAATGAAGCTGAATCAAACGGGTTGAAATTGCAACATATAGTCTTCACATCCGACATAAGAACGAATGCATCCAACTTGAAATGGTCACATATCCATAAATGAGAAGCCACTTAGAATTTAGGTAGAGGAATAAATCAACAAGGTACGGATCAAGAACGAATACTCGGTAAGAAATCCCAATCTCAAACCAAATATCCGTGGAAGAAGAACTAGAGCTACAAGAATTCCCACCTATGAAACTCCCGAACCTTTCCGGTTATGCAATCAGGTGTTGGGGATACAGGGGAAGCAAAATATCTCACCCAAATCTAGCAAATCCTACATCCAACTGTATCCATCCTTCAACACATAACCGAGAAAAACTTCGGAAACCATCTACCTCAACCTTCGAAAAGCATCCGTTATACAAGTTATGGTGATAATCCCGAACTCCCGCCCCAGTAATGGGTGGCGTCGAGGTTATCTCACCAACGAACTGCATAAAAGAGATTTTCGATGTCGGCGTACTAAACTCAGGTATTCCAGAACTACAACATAAAATTGTGATGACAACACCTCGGAGCTCAACTCCCCGGGACACTGCCACAACCCCTAAAGACAGGAGGCACCAAGAACAATGTTCTCGTCACAAAACCATCGAAACGATTCAAAGATACCCACGTGATCCTAAATTTAGTGAAATTTGAGAAGAGAATAGTCAAAACTCTACGTCAGGATGCCTTACAGAGCGAATGAGGAGACTGGGGAGTAAAAAGAATTCCTAAACTCTCGATATATAATTCCTAAATGACACAAAACATTTTTTTCCTGACACAACTCGGCCTCTAAAACGATCAGCAAGTGGGGGCTCCTAAGACGGGGAAGGCTCTGAATACCAACTTGTAACGCCCTCGATGCGGCTATATCTCCCACGTGTCGAGCCGACTTAGAGGCATAATCGCATTCGAAAGCAATGTTCGCAAGTTAGGCAATCTTCACAACATCCCATGTAATATAGATAATAAAAGGGGGAGATACATAGTTGGCTTACACTCGCCACGTCAATCAAAGTACATAAATAGCATTACATCAAACCAACCACTCATGGCCCGACTACGGCGCCAAAATAAAAGATAACCCAACATGCGACACGGTCCTGATCGCCCCAACTGGGCACCATACTAATCATCAGGGAAAGACACATAGTAACGGCGTGAGTCCTCATCGAACTCCACTTGAGCTCAAGCGCGTCATCTGGAACGAGTCATCAGGCCCTGCATCTGGTTTGGAAGAATCTGTGAGCCACAGGGACTCACAATCTGCACCCTCGCGATCAAGACTATTTAAGCTTATAGGTAAGGCAAGGTACAATGTGTGGAGCTGCATCAAGCGACTAGCATATATGGTGGCTAACCTTTCGCAAAAGAGAGCGAGAAGAGAAGGCAAAGCGCGAACGAATAATAGAGACAACCTGCGGCAAGCATTACTCCAACACCGTGTCACTTCCCGGACTCCGCCGAGAAGAGACCATCACGGTACTCACACAGTTGATTCAGTTTTAATTAAGTTAAGGTTCAAGTTATCTACAACCGGACATTAACAAATTCCATATGCCCATAACCGTGGCACTGCGCTTTCGAAAGTTCAAATCCCTGCAGGGGAGTCCCAACTTAGCCCATGACAAGCTCTCACGGTCAACGAAGGAATAGACCTTCTCCCGAGACATTCCGATCAGACTCGGTATCCCGGTTCTACAAGACACTTCGACAAGTTAAACAAATCCTAGCAACACCGCCCGAATGTGCCGACAAATCCCAATAGGAGCTGCACATATCTGTTCTCAAGGGCACACTCAGATGAGCGCCCATACAACTAAAACAACCTCGAGTTTCCCAGAGGGGGCGCTGCACAGGACTAGTTCGGACCAACACTCAGAGGAGCACTGGCCCGGAGGGGGTTTAAAATAGATGACCCTCGGGCTCCGGAAACCCAAGGGAAAAAGAGGACTAGGTGGCAAATGGTAAAAAACCAAGGTTGGGCATTGCTGGAAAAGCTTTAATCAAGGCGAACTATCAGGGGTTCCATTATCACCCAACTGCGTAAGGAACGCAAAATCCGGGAACATAACACCGAATATGACGGAAACTAGGGCGGCAAAGAGTGGAACAAAAACACTAGGCGAGAGGCCGAGCCTTCCACCTTTTACCAAGTATATAGAATGCATTAAGATAACAAGATAATAATGATATCCCAAACAAGTAAATAATGTTCCAACAAGGGAACAGTCTCAATCTTCACCTGCAACTAGCACGCTATAAGAGGGGCTGAGCAAAGCGGTAACATAGCCAATCAACGGTTTGCTAGGACATGGTGGGTTAGATGTTTGACATGGCAATTTGGGAGGCATGATAATAAAGTGGTAGGCATCGTAGCATAGGCATAGCAAAAGAGCGAGCATCTAGCAAAGCAAAGATAGAAGTGATTTCGAGGGTATGATCATCTTGCCTGCACAGTTGTCAGAGTTGACTGGATCCTCGAAAGAAAACTCAACGGGCTCCTCGTTAGCAAACTCGTCTCCTGGCTCTACCCAAACAAGACAAATAAGCAACAAGGA
The DNA here is from genome assembly GCF_003073215.2 of Triticum urartu. NCBI lineage: Eukaryota > Viridiplantae > Streptophyta > Magnoliopsida > Poales > Poaceae > Triticum > Triticum urartu. The sequence continues at coordinate 557,078,001 of NC_053023.1, forward strand.
CACAAGACAAACAAGCAACAAGGACACAATCAACCACGTGCAAAGCTCAAACAATATGATGCAAACATGGTATGCTATGCGGGATGCGATATGCGATGCATATGCAAGATTTGACAAGGAATGCATGAACCTGGCCTCAACATGGAAATCCAAGTGTGCCACTGGAAAGGTGAGATGAAATCGCTTGAAAACGATATAAAGAACGCTGGAATCGGAGTTACGGTTTCGAAATGGCAAGCAATTCAAATATGGCACCGGTCTGCGATATACAGCAAGTAGCCACCTAAATGCAACAAGATGAACATGCTACGGCAGTTAAACATGGAAACAAAATACATGGCAGGGATCCCTTCATGAAGCTTAACAAAAGATGAACACTAAGCTACGGCCAAATCATCCATTAACAGGTTCAAACAAGCATGGTAAAAATGCATTTGGTAAACAGATTTCAGACTTAGTGAAATTAACACTTGAACATGGAATTTCAGATCATTTAGCACACTTTGGAGCATGAAAACTATATGCTACAGGACCTGAACATGGCAAATTAAAGCATGGAATGGAGCTACTCAAAGAGCTTAACAAAAGTCCCTTAGTGACCTTGAGCCAAAAGTGATCAGAAAATACATTTGCAAGCATGTGAACATGGCAAAAACATAATCAGATCACAGACTTGGTGAAAACTGGAGCATGCAAAAACAGATATCAAGTAGGCATGCTTACGAGCTTGATGCACTCACTACAGAGCAAGTCATGACAATCTAAGCATGCACCCATCAAGAATACACATTATACAAGCTACACATGGCAAGAACAATAACATAGGATGCACGGATCAACTACAACATCCTCGGCAAAATCGCTAACAAGTAGACAATCTGCCCAGATTCACGAAATGACAAAAGTAGAGCTCGATTGACTCAAGCTAGGTTCCTCCATAATTGCAAACAAAGACATGGATGGATAGAGCACTAAAACATTAACAAAACATCCTTACTGATCATCCTCAAAAGAGGCACGGATCACTAGGAAACAACATGAACATATGGCATATTGAAATAAACAGATCAAGGACTTAGTGGAAATGCTAAGTCCCTGAAATCAGCATTAACGAATGCTCCACTTTGCAAGCTTGTGCTAGTCACTACACACATCCCAAAAATGCATGGGTTGCACCTCTGGAAAGATGGCGAAACATATAACAAAACACATGTAGAGCTCAGGGGCATATCATGCACACAATAATCATGGCAAAAATGACAAATATCTAATTGGAGCAGCAGATCTGACAATTATCTCAAATAGCACTCTTCCAACAGCATTTCGGGCATCAAGATGAACACAAATGAAAATGATGCAATGAGACGAAATGATGTCCTCTCTGAGGCGAACATTTTGATATGCTATATGCCCAAAACAGAGCTACGGTTGCGGAGTTATCACAGGTCAAAGTATGCAAAATAAACTGAGAACTTAGTGAAAAAAAAGGTCAACCCCTAGGGTTTTTCAGATCTGGATCGGATCTCGCCGGAGCATGCAAAATGAGGTTGGCCGGAGGGGACTTGGAGGACGTCGGAGCTCGAAGGAGGCACGCCGGCCGAACTTGCCGGTCTTGGGGGCGGCACGGACGACGACGGGCGGCGCTCGGCGGCCGGGTAGCGGCGAGCTTGGTGGCGGGGCCCTGTCGGAGCGCGGCGCCGAGCCTCGCCGGGGTACGGGCGGTGCGGCGGAGGAGCGGCCGGCGAGGTGGCCGGCCTCGGGGAAGAGGCGGCGCGCCGCGAGGTGGAGGCGGCGGGGCAAAGTGGGCCTCGGGGGCCCCGAGCGGGCCTGGCGGGCCCGCGGCGCGGGAGGCGGCGATGTGGTCACGGGGGCGCCATGTGGCGACTGCAAGTTGGTCGGCGGCGGTGGGCGGACACGTTCGGCGCCGTCCGGACGTGTCCGGTGGCGGCGGAGAGGAATGAATCTAGGGTTAGGGGAGAGCGGAACCGCGAATTTCGGAGGGTGGTCTTTATATAGAGGTAGAGGGAGCTAGGAGTGTCCAAATGAGGTGCGGTTTTCGGCCACGCGATCGTGATCGAACGCTCTAGATGATGGAGAGGGTTTTGGTGGGTTTTGGGCCAACTTGGAGGGGTGTTGGGCTGCAACACACACGAGGCCTTCTCGGTCCCTCGGTTAACCGGTAGTAAACCAAGGCCTCTTGGCAAGTCTCGGTCCAATCCGAAAATGTTTAATCCACCCACACGAAAGAAAGGTAGAAATGACCACCGGAGGAGAACGGAGCGCCGGAATGCAAAACGGACAACGAGGAAAATGCTCGGATGCATGAGACGAACATGTATGCAAATGCAATGCACATGATGGCATGATATGAGATGCATGACACTGACAACAACACACGGAGACAAAAACCCGAACCCGAGAAAATAAAATAACTTAAGGCCGGAAACGGCAAGAGTTGGATTACATATTGGGTAAATTACATCCAGGGTGTTACAGGCGAATAAATCCTTGTGCCTGCAATTCTCTTATCTGCTTCTTCAATTCTTCTAACTCTTGAGGAGGCATTCTATATGGTCTCTTTGCAATAGGTCCAGTGCCTGGTATTAAATCAATCAGAAACTCAATATCTCTATCTGGTGGCATACCTGACAACTCCTCTGGAAACACATCTGGATAATCCCTCACAACTGGCACCTCTTCCAAGCTACCCCCCTTAAGAGAGTTCACCTGCACCTGGTTACGCTTATACTTACACACATATTTGATCCTCTTCCCTCCTGGTGCACTGAGAGTGATAGATCGAGTGGCACAATCAATACGACCTTTATATAACTGCAACCAATCCATACCCAAAATAATATCCAGACCTTGTGACTTCAATATAATCAAATCGATAGGAAAATCATGCTTTCCAACGGACAAAGTCAACTGATGACAACCAACACCTTCTATCATCTCAGCTCCTGGGGAACTCACTCTAATAGGCATACTAAGTGTTTTGGTTGGCAATCCATGTCTATCAACAAATACCCTCGAAATAATGAATGCGATGCACCCGTATCAAAAAGAACAACTACAGGTACTGAATTAATCAAGAACTTACCAATCACTGCATCAGGTTCATTATAGACCTCCTCAACATTAAGATGGTTGACATGACCCTTCTGAAAAGGGTTTGGCTTGCTGGATCCTGAGTTCTTCACCCCGGGGCAATCTGTGGCATAGTACCCCATAGCCTTACACCTGAAGCACTGCACCTGACTCAAATCCCTTGGCGCACATGTAACCTGGTGGTTCTGGTTATTGTTCCCTCCATTGCCACTACCATTACCATTACCTCTGCCATTGCCATTGTTACTCTTGTGCCCATTATGATGATGGTGGCCATTATGGTTGTGGCCATTCCCTCCATGATGATTATGCCCATTACCTCCATGATGATTATGCACATTACCTCCATTACCATGATATGAAGTGCGTGGCTTCTGTTGTGGTCCTGAATTATACTTATTATTGTTGTTGTACTTCCTCTTGCGATTCTCTATGGCCTGTTGCTTTCCCTCCAGCACAATAGCCTTATCAATCAGGTCCTGTCAATTCCTAAAAGTGGCCACTATCAACTGAAGGATCAACTCATCATTAAGGCCCTCCAAGAATTTCTCTTGCCTAGCTGCATCAGTGTTAACATCACTAGGAGCATAACGTGAAAGATTATTAAATTCCTCCACATACGCATTAACTGTGCGACCTCCCTGGCGCAAACTGCGAAACTCCTTCTTTTTCAGACTCATAGCACCAGCAGACACATGTGCAGCACGTAAAGCATCCTGAAACTGAGGCCATGTGATAGTAGCAATGGGATAAGTGACCAAGTATTTGTCCCACCAAGCTGCAGCAGGACCCTCCAACAAATGTGAGGCAAACCTCACCCTCTATGCATCAGTGCATCCAACCGTCTCCAGGTTCCTATTGACTGCACGGAGCCAGTCATGAGCCACAATAGGTTCAGGGGAACTGGAAAACCTCTAAGGATTCAACCTCAAGAACCTGGTAAGCATATCCACAGGTGGCGGTGGCGGCGGATTGTTGTTGTTATTGTTGTTGTTCTGGTTCTGAGTAAGCAACTGGATCAACTGGGCCTGTCCCTCAATAACCTGTTGTATGTATGGTGGTACTCCATTGCCATTGTTGTCCCCTCCTGCAGTATTGCGTCTAGTATCACGCCTCGGCGGCATCTGGTGGTCAAGCATAGAAGAGTTGTAGATATAATAGGGCCAAGGCTATGTATATATAAATATATTCTACCCATATGCATATTATGATCAAGCCAACAAAACACAACAACGAATAACACCAACAAACAAACAACAAACAATATGGTAATATTATATATATAGTCGAATAATTTCGACACTAAGAAATTTAACAAACAACTACCAACCAAGCTAACAATCTAGTATCTTCATACCACGAAAGTGGGCATAATCAGATACGCTAACACGGTAACGTTGCAATATCACTACAAGAAATATGTCAACTTATGACCTTCTGTCAGTGACCCTCGAAGAATTGGTCATAAATTTATGACCATTTTAGACCAATTGGTCAAAAGCTGTCTGGGGGGCTCCAAACCCTAAACCATTGCGACCATTTTGGTCAGAAAGGTCATAATTTCCTTACAGGAAATGGTCATAAAGCAAACAGCGCTAGTCCGCTGCCTTATTTCTAGTTGTTAACGACCAATATAGATGGTCATAGCCTTGTAAATTGTGGTGGGTTGCGATGACTAGGCGCCATCTCATCAGTTTTGCCTATGTGTCATGTCCATGTGGCAGTTTTTGTCCTAGGTTGTGAAGCAACCTATATTTCTGTCATTCCCAAAATTCCCAAAAAAATCTCATAAATTCTTTGGGTCATATCTTCGTCAAATATGTAAAAACCTTCCTTTCCTAGTTCAAAAATAATTCAAAAATATTCATTTTCCTATTCTGTTCAAGACAACAGTTTGTGAAGGAAGTACCACTTTGGCATGTCCAAATAGTATCCATTTTCTACAGTGCTTTCCTATGCCCGAATAACCATCCTCCACCAAATGTTAGCTCAATACATTCATTATTTTGAGCCGAGCTTCAACATCCGTAGTTATGTCCAGTGTGGTAGTTTGCAAAGCAAGTACCACCTAGGCTCCTCCTTTTGAGCTGAAAATTTGTGAACACAGTCTTCTTAGTAACTGATCATCCTCAGCCAAAACTCACGCCCATTAGCCATGTACATTTCCCGTACCGCTAATCAAACACATGGATGCTAATTCATGTTTGAGCATCGATCGGTCTCCTCGTGAGAATCTTATGTTGTAATTTTCTTCCTAGCACCAACCCAGGGAGTGCCCAACCCACTATACATTCCTAGGCCGCGTAGAACACATGGCAACGTCACAGTCACGCGGTGACCACGCGGCGCGCATGCGAGTTTACGCGCTCTAGAGTTGGGGCCCTCGGCCGCCGCCAAAACCTCGACGTATCACCACCAAACCATGTATTTATGATTAAATAGGTCCTTATGTAACTAGAAATGATTTTTGGAAAAAATAAATAGCAAACTATGAGGCAGCTGCAGTTCAAATTTGACCCGCTTCCAACTGAATCGGCAGAAATTTGTCTTTTTCACGAGAGGTGGATCAAAAAAATTTACACCCAACCATTTTGTCAATTGTTCATTAAATATGGCCTAGTATTTTATAAAAATGATTTGGTCCAATTTTGCAACAATTATTTGGTAGTTCCTTCACAAAAAAACCTCCTTTCGGGCACTCAAAAAATGGAAAATGGTTTTTTCGTCCAACGAAAATGAAAACTTCCTTAGACAACATTGTTTGCCATTCCAATATGCACTCTTGTGCACAATATGAGATCATTTGAACAAACTATGCCATGGATGTGGCCATAAGATTGATCATTTGGCTTGAAATCCATTGATCTCCACACATGATAGCTCGTTTCTGAGAACACTTTTTTATAATAATTGCCGTATTACAAGTTTGTTATTTTTCCTAGGAACTTGGCCACATATGATGACACAATGCGAAGGTTTCCCAATTTTTTGATTTTTTTGAATTTTTTATGCCCGTTTCAAAATGCGGTCAAAATGCGGTCAAAACGGCGGGAATGACCGTTCCTAGCTAGTGGTTGAATCTTGGAATTTTGTTGGTGTTTCTCTGATTAAAAAGATACTTATGTACCTAGAAATGATTTGTGGAAAAACTAAATAGCAAACTATGAGGCAGCGGCAATTCAAATTTGACCCGCTTCCAACTAAATCGGCGGAAATTTGTCTTTTTCACGAGAGGTGGAACAAAACTTTTTACACCCAACAATTTTCTCAATTGTGCATTAGATATGTCCTAGTATTTTATAAAATTGATTTGGTCCAATTTTGCAACAATTATTTGGGAGGTCCTTCACAAAAAACCTCCTTTTGGGCACTCGAAAAATGGAAAATGGTTTTTTTCGTCCAACGAAAATGAAAACTTCCTTAGGCAACATTGTTTGCCATTCCAATATGCACCCTTGTGCACAATATGAGATCATTTGAACAAACTATGCTATGAATGTGGCCATAAGATTGATCATTTGGCTTGAAAGCCATTGATCTCCACACGTGATAGCTCGTTTTTGAGAACACTTTTTAAAAATAATTACCGTATTACAAGTTTGTTATTTTTCCTAGGAACTTGGGCACATATGATGACACAATGTGAAGGTTTCCCAATTTTTTGATTTGTTTTGAATTTTTTATGCCCGTTTCAAAATGCGGTCAAAACGGCGGGAATGACCGTTCCTAGCTAGTGGTTGAATCTTGGAAATTTTTTGGTGTTTCTCTGATTAAATAGATACTTATGTACTCAGAAATGATTTTTGGAAAAAATAAATAGCAAACTATGAGGCAGCTGCAGTTCAAATTTGACCCGCTTCGAGCTCAATCGGCGGAAATTTGTCTTTTTCACGAGAGGTGAATCAAATCTTTTTACACCCAACCATTTGATCAATTGAGCATTAAATATGGCCTAGTATTTTAGAAAAATGATTTGGTCCAATTTTGCAATAATTATTTGGGAGGTCCTTCACAAAAAAACCTCCTTTTGGGGACTCGAAAAATGGAAAATGGTTTTTTCGTCCAAAGAAAATGAAAACTTCCTTAGGCAATATTGTTTGCCATTCCAATATGCACCCTTGTGCACAATATGAGATCATTTGAACAAACTATGCCATGAATGTGGCCATAAGATTGATCATTTGGCTTGGAAGCCATTGATCTCCACACGTGATAGCTTGTTTCTGAGAACACTTTTTAAAAATAATTGCCGTATTACAAGTTTGTTATTTTTCCGAGGAACTTGGCCAAATATAATGACACAATGCGAAGGTTTCCCAATTTTTTGATTTTTTTTAATTTTTTAAGCCTGTTTCAAAATGCGGTCAAAACGGCGGGAATGACCGTTCCTAGCTAGTGGTTGAATCTTGGAATTTTTTTGGTGTTTCTCTAATTAAATAGATACTTATGTACCTAGAAATGATTTTTGGAAAAAATAAAGAGAAAACTATGAGGCAGCTGCAGTTCAAATTTGACCCGCTTCCAGCTGAATCAATGGAAATTTGTCTTTTTCACGAGAGGTGGATCAAATCTTTTTACACCCAACCATTTGGTCAATTGTGCATTAGATATGGCCTAGTATTTTAGAAAAATGATTTGGTCCAATTTTGCAATAATTATTTGGGAGGTCCTTCACAAAAAAAACTCATTTCGGGCACTCAAAAAATGGAAAATGAATTTTTCGTGCAAAGAAAATGAAAACTCCCTTAGTAAATGAAAACTCCTCTCTGCTCCGGCCGAAACACAGACTACCTCCTCTTTTAGTGTTGAATGTTATCCGGAATAAGAGGTTAAAAAAAATAAGAGAAACAAAAGGATAAAACAATACTACATAAGCTTAATTCTGATTGGTGCAACCAATCATGGCATGGATTGATGACATGGCAAACATCTGTCCATCAATACATCATCCATCCGTCCGTCGGTCCATCCAACCAACCGCAGCAACCCCCCCTCTCTCTCTCTCGCGAACCCCACCCAACCCGTCGTGCCCTCCTCTCTCTCTCTCTCTCTCTCTCTCGAACCGAACCCTAGCGCTCCACCACTCCCTTGCTGCCGCCACCTCCGGCGACCTCAGGCGGGAATCGACGACCGGCAAGATCCGGCGCGCGCGGCGACGACATGGCATGGATCCCCACGACTCCTCTCTAGATCGATCCCCTCCAACCCACCTCTTCCCCCTCTCTAGATCGATCCCCTCCAACCCACCTCTTCCCCCTCTCTAGATCGATCCCCTCCAACCCAGTCACCGCCGCTGACCTCCCCCAACCCCGGCCTCCTCCACCGTCGGCGACCCCTTCTCTTCCTCCCTCCCTCCACCTCCAGCAGCAAATCCATGCAGGACAGATCTGAGCTCCACTACCTCCGTTGCTCCCTTTCCCCCGACCAGATCTGCCTCTTGCGTTCTGGCACCTCGCCGGCATGGCTCCAGCGTTGCTCTTGCGACTCAGGTGAGTCCCTCCATTTGTCCTCGTCACATCCCTCCCTCTCTTCCTCACCTCATCTTGTCTCCCTTGCAGATCCAACACGCCGTCGTTGCTTGAGCATCGGGACGCCATCGACGGGACGTCTTCCTCCTCCCCTGTCCCGAAGGCATGAACGATGTAGCTTCACTACTACCCTGATGCCATCAAGGTCAGACCCCCAATCATCTCCTCCGCTTTTCATTTTCTTCTTCCAAATCCCTAAGCAACTGTTGGCAGGCCGGAGACGATGGCGGCGGTTTGATGCGCGGCGAGGAGGCTCGGTGGCTCCCTGCTCCAGCGAGCGCAGGCGGAGGAGCGACGCCGGCTCATGCGAAGGAGGCTCATGCGCTCCCGCCACCTCTCCACCAAGGTATCTTAACCAAAATCAGGATGACATTTCACAAATCATCTCACGAATTTAGCCAGCGATGATCGAATTCTGTGCAATCAAAACAGCAGCATGCATGTGTCTCTATCTTCTTGTATTAGCTACTGTACTAAGTAGTAGATGAAATAAGAGCAAAATCACTCGCTTATCATCCTCATACTTGTTTATCCTGACCTCAACCTACTGCCGCTTGCAAATCATATTGTCCTGGCTGATCTGAGCATCATGAATTTTTTGCTCATCCCTTTATCAATTTATTAACTACGACATGTACTTCTGCTTCCTGCACTTGCTAATAATTATTTACTCCCTCCGCCGCACCGTGATGTTCGTGTCAAAAACGCGGATCGAGGTTCTGTTACTCATTCGCTACACATGCATGCTGCTTTGCTTTCTGCACACATCCAACCTCACTTAACTTGCAGGCATGACATTATCCATCCTTCTTGATTATTATTCTTTACCAATCACAATCGCACTTACTCTTAATGATTGATGATACTACAAAGTAACAGCATTGATTGATTATTATCTGTGTTCATGAATCCAGGAAGCAAAAGAGACCTAGCAGAAGAAGGAGGCGCTGTATCTCTAGAACAGAGTTCTTTGAGAAATCAGGCCTACTTTTGTTCTATTAATCTACTCCTAACATATTGGTTGTTTCTTCAAGAACAGAGGGAAACGTGGAATATTATTAGTTGTATCAGAATAACATGTGAAATGTTATTAGTTGTATCAAAATAGCATGTGAACTGTTCTTAGTTGCTTCAGAATAGCATGTGAAGTATTCTTAGTTGTTCCAGAATAGCATGTGAAGTATTCTTAGTTGTTCCAGAATAGCATGTGAAGTACATCTCCCTTTGTAGCTTGGCCTAGGGTCAGCTAAATGCTCAAGACATGGGTAGTTCAGGTTCAGCGAGATGGCTCTTTGAACCATGAGTAGGTAGCACAACGCATGCCTTGCCGGCTGACAGTAGTTGTGTTGCGGCTCTACTACTGTACCATGTGTTCCTACTACTAGCTCTAGTCGTGGATGCTGGGTAGCTCCCTGTTTTCTCTGTTTTTATATAATCCTAGATAGAACCATACAACTGTGGATGACAAACACTTCAATTTAATCTAAAATTGTCATCATTATCCTAGCAAATACTCCTCAAATTATTGTAAATTGTTGCACGATTAGGGGCTAGTCTAGATGCAAAATAAGGTTGCACTTTTAGAGGAGATAAGCCACTGATGTTGGATGCTTGGTAGTTGTCTTGTGTTGTGTGCATGTCGGTACTAGCAGTATGTCCGTGAGCAACAAGCATACGATTTGTGCCTATGCTCTACTGTATTGGCATGATGGGTCATCGCTGATTGACCATGACTATAGCTTATTCCTTCAGCGTACTATCGCTTTCTCAAGTCAACTCAAGCAACAATTCATGTGGCTCGCTCAATCGGGTGGGCGGCATATTTATTCAGTATATTCTCTGAAATTGCAAGTTCTGAAGTGTATCATTTTTTTGTGCAGTCAGAGAGCTGAACGGGGCGAGGCTGGAGGCGTCGGTGAGGGCGTACGGCGGCGCCGGCCAGAGCAAGGTGTCCAACAAATGGGTTAAGTCGAATTAGCATTTTGTACTAGCCATCCCTGTTTCCTGCTTTTATATGTACACAAACTCGAACCTAATTTAGGCCTTTGCATTGTCATGGTGGTCTCTGTGTGTGATTCCGCATGGTAATACTGATGCATAAAACTTGGTTTGGTATGGAATTGGCAACCTGTTTAAGTTGTTAGTTTACTTGTGGATTTTGACATAGTGATCCCTTAATCCTTGTAGAGCATTTTTGTTTGTTCTGAACCAGACTGTTATGTCAGTTTTCATGTGACAACCTTGTTGTGCCAGTTTATTTTATTGCAAAGCTTGCCATGCTAGGTGCAGAGCATAAGGTGCCCTGCTTGGATCGTGCTGAATCTAGTTAGGCAGAGGAATCCTTGCTAATTCTGGCAAGTTTTTTGCTTTCACATCCGAGTTAAAGAAAACTAGAATTGATCTTACAAGTGGATCAAAACGTGAGACTGCCTGATTCCATTTTAAGGTTGTCACTAACCTGGTAGTTTTATTTGGTGGTGCAGTTTGTAAGTTAAAATGATGCCCAGGGTTTAGGACATGTGTGATTTCTCTTGACATAGGTGTTCCTCCCATGCTATGTCTCTCTATTGAATAGATAGGTTCAGTTTTCCTTTGTTCTATTTCTAGTTTAAGCATAAGCAGGTTCTAGTAAGTGTCTATGCATGTGGCTCATGAGTTGGAATATCTAATCTAATTAGGGACTGCAGACCTGCTGTGTCATGTGCAAATTTGCTTGCATTCAGTTCAGAAATTTCTGAATTCTTTGATGTTTTCCATCTCCACCTTCAGTTCAGTTCTGTTCTGCTGGGTGTGAAAATCACTCTGTACCTGCATTTTCGCCTGGCTGTTTAATACATGATGCATTCGACTACTAGGACTTGAGCACCCATCAACATGTTAGTTCAACGAATGTGGGCGTCTGATAATCTGATCGAAACCCGGTCGATAATTAGTTAAGCATCTCGTGATTAAAATGCCTGCTCGTCATTAGCAGCGTATATGCATCCAGCTTTGTTTCAAGCTAATATGTTCTATGATGTGCTATTAGACTGATCGATACTGCTTTGCACCTGCATTTTCGCCTCGCTGTTCAGTACATGGTGTATCTAATTGAGCACCCATCAACATGTCGATTCGACAAATATGGACGTCCGATAATCTGTTTGAAATCATGGTGTAACCATCATGTAGTACTCTAGCCACTGGGATCATAAAGCATCTCGCGGATATAGTGGCTGGTCCTTATTAACTTGTGCAATGCAGCCAGCTTTCTCTCAAGCATATAACTGTGTTCAGCTAATGTTATGCACGATACGCAACTCCATTCATCCATGCCTTTTCCTTATATCCAGTGCCTGCATTGGCATGACATATTTATTCGCTGATGGTTTTGCAGGATTTCCCCAAGAACATAGACCACCTTGCCGCATTCTGGCACAAAGTAAGAAGATATGCTCTGCTCTGCCGCCACTTCTTTATTCTTTGCTGTAACATAAATAATTTAGCAGAAAGAGTGATTTGCTGAGAGACTGTGGATTACTGACCTTATATAACCTATTTAAACGAAGCAACATGTTGTTTCCCTCTCCTTGCTAGTAGTGTGTTCATGGGATTATTGACTTGTCCTGCTCTTCCTTCAGCTCATGGTGGACCAGGCCCAAGCGATACTGTCCTTGGAGGGTGTGGCTATAGAGGTAATGACCATAGACCCGTACCTTCAGAGTATATGACTTTGTCTTTCTGTCTCGGTTTGTATTTGGGAACATCTAATGTTAATGCACAACAAATACATCTCCAGGAGACCAGCGCTTTATTCATTTTGACATCATTGTCGTCATGGATGTAGCTAGGGTACGCTTCATTGCCGCTGCCATATGCCAGAGCCGGCAATGAACTCCTGGTAAGGCTTTGTTGACCCAACTTGTTACTGTATGCATTTGGTGTCGTGTAGTATCATATGTAAGCTTCTTTTCTCCCCTCTAGGACCTTATTGAGACAGCAGCCTCAAGGCTACCTGTCTCATCAAATGAACTATTTATCATGCTTGACGAAGCAAGCGAGAACACATTTCTCTGTACCAACGCAGCTCGTCTCACTATTGTTTCTTACTTTGTTAGCTACGACATATATTTCTCCCAGTTTTTCGAATTCTTCTCTGATTCATGTAACAGGATGACAGTGGAAGCCATGTTGTTGTTTTGTTTGTTCCCAGCCCTGACTATGGTCTTCGAGCGAGTTCGGCATGTTGTTCATCTGACTATGTTCATCCAGCGAGTCCAGTATGTTCATGACAGGAGCAGGTAGTTTGTGATCACATGGAAGGAGCTTGTAAAGTAGTACTGTATTACATGTAGAGCTTGCTACACTTGTAGAGCTTGTAAAGCAGTATGGTCCTCTGTATTGGAACGGATAGAGCTTGTATTATGTGATCTGGTTGCTCTTATTTAAGTATCATGTGTGTTTTTGTCTCTGCCAATCAAAATAATGCTTGAAATATGAAGAATATGAGCCTGATAGATGGGAGCCACTTACCAAAACATGACAAATGGGACCCAGTTACTAGAACCTGACAACTGGGACCCATCTGACTAGTGAACCCTTCTTTTGGAAAAAAACCTAAATTCGTTTAGACAAAAAGGCCATAACCCAACAATAAAAAAGGTTGCAATGTTGGGCTTGGCCCATGAAGTTGATCAAAAATTGATAGAAAAAATATATAAAAAGGCCGAATTGTTGGGCTAGGCCCATGTAGAAAATATAATTGGACCGGGCTAAATCTTGTGCCACGTCAGATTGCCACGCTGGATGCCTACGTGGCCTGGGGAGGTTGCTAGTGACCAAAACGCCACAGTAGACGTATTTTGGTCATAAACGTCTTCGACCATTCCAGAAAAAGGTCGCTATAGTCAGTTTATGACCGCCACCTTTTAACCTTCTGTTTTTGGTCACAAAAAGGTCGCAAATGAAAAACCATGACCTTTTAGTGACCAATAGTGGTGGTCACAAGTTGACATATTTCTTGTAGTGTATAAACAAACATGAATGGTGGTCTCAGCACTAGTTCCTACTTAACTGTTCAAGATACTTGAGGGGGTTAACTAATAAACAGTAAGAAGTATACCTAGTTTATAAAATAATTTTCACTCCTATGGCTTTTTTAATCCATTTTCTAGGGTCACGTCCTACAGTCAACACACTGCTCTAATACCATCTGTAACGACCAAACCTCGAAGGATTTGAGTCTCTGTGCTTACCGTGCTAGTCCCTAGATCGAACTCGCTAGCACACACAGTATAGATGAATACCAGAATAGCAATTGCATCATTTATTACAACATATGATCTAGAATGTATAAAATAAAACAATATGCATAGCACTTGGCTAGCTTTATTCAATCAAACAGCGGAAAGTAGCAGAAAATAACGATGAGTCCCATCATAGCCCACTAGCGATGCTGAGTGCAGACTCGCGGCCCTAACGGTACCTTACACTTCGTCTGAATATCCTGCAACATGAGACGTTGCAGCCATATAGGTCAATACTTTGAATGTATTGGCAAGTTACCCAGGAGTAATAATAAAGCAGACCTACATGTATATGCATAGTATAACAAAAGGAAGGCTTGAGGGTTTATTTTTGCAGAAAGCTGATTTTATCCTCATAACTACCTAATAGTCAAATTTTTATTTAGTTCTTTTATTACTACAATTAAATACACAAGGTTGAGTTGGCAAAATCAACTCCAACCTACCCTTTATTAAGTTGCCCACAAATATTATTAAGTGTCACATCTGTCAAGCTCATCCAACAACTATAATGGCATAGTGGCTCAAATTTACCCATAACCGGGGCACGGCTAATCATGATTAGTTTTAACACTCTACAGAGTTTAGTACGCTTTACCCACTGGACCCAACCCAAAGATTGAGACGAAGTCTTTCAGAAGCAGTCCCCTAGTCCCAACAGGAGGCCCATCCCAACTATTATATCTACATCTGCTGGCACATCCGGGTAAGGGTCCCACAACTGATCAACTAAGCCAGAGCCCATTTAGCCTGTGGTCGCACATGGAAGCTACTAGTCACTAAGTCTGTCTGATCTTTTTGAGCCTGGGCGGCCGTCCACTTACATTCAGAGGGTATAAACCATGATGTTCATGAAACCACCCTAGCAATACCACTTCCGCCCAGAGGTGAATTAAATCCTGAGTTACTACTCAAATTATTATATATATAATCCTCACATAAGCTCAATGAATACACGAACCACCCCCGTCTACAAAGCATAGCAACCTAAAACTACCACGATTTGCAAAGACGGGAAGATAGCTCAACAGCATAGCAAAATAATATAGTATTCCTACACATGCATATATTCATAGTGTGATATAACTACATGCATAGAAAACAATAGGTAAAGGATGATCAACATGTAACTTGCCTTGGTTCTGGTTCAAAAATTCACACTCCTGACAATAGCTCATGTCGCACTCCGGACAATCTACACGTTTCACACAATTCAACAAATCAATCACCGGAACACGAATAGAACCAAAACAAAACCAACAGCAAGAAAACCATTTTTAAAACTCAACAACAGAAGCTTAACAGCACCTAAATTGCACGATGGTCACAATGCAAAAAGAATCACTCGATTCCGATAAACGGTTTGAATGTTACGGCCTCCGGAAGATTTGATTCAAATTCAAACGAATTCAAATTTGAACAGTGCAAACATGCGCAAAGTTGGTACTGTGATAATGTGCCGATTTTTTTGTGAGATCATAGGAAAAAGAATTACCTAATTTGGATATACAGATTAGGAGTTATAGCTAATGGAAGTTTTGGTGAAATCTGAAAATAAAACAAAAGGAAAACAGAAAACTCCTGGTACTGTAGCGAACTCCTGTGTTGTTCCTGTAGCAAAGTGCCACGTGGCAGTGGGTGATTGGTTGAAGACCTCCTGTGCATGTGCGTGCTCACCAGAAACATAAAAATGGCGGCGGCGGTCGGGCGTCGTCGGCGGCGGCTCTCCGGTGGGTCTCCGACGAGGGTGAAGTGGCGGATGGGTTCAGCGACGAGTGGTGGAGGTGGTGGTGGTGTCGCACGGCGGCGCGTCCTCTGTAGGCGACGGCGGCGAGGTGAACCTCGGTGCTTCGGCAAAATCGGGCGTCGGCGGCGGCGTCGTCCTGGTGCGCTACAGGTTAACCCGAGGTGTCAAACGAGTGCAACTGAGAGGGGGTCCGAGAGGAACAAGCGGAGCGGCCGGGGGTAATCTTACGGCGTCGGAAACAGGCGGTGAACGACGGCGACCTCAAGCTCCTCTGGTGAGATCCAATACCAGAGAGGCAGTGCTCTGGTGGCGGGGAAAGAGAGAAAGAGGCGTGCGAGAACGGGGAAGATCGGGACAGGGGGTGCGGGGTTTCCCTGGGGTCCTTTGCTCGCGTACGGAGTCCCTGGAGCACACGAAATCAACCAGGGCACGAGAGCGATCCGGGCTCGGCTTCAGCTGCGTGTTGTGCGGTGCCCGGCTCGGGGAAGAGGACGAACAGGCGCGGGGCCCGCTAGTCAGTGGCTGGAGGCGAGCGGTGGATCGGGTGCGGGCTCGCGAGGTGGATCGGGCGAGGCTGTGGTGTACTGCTTCGCTGGGGCTGGGAGGCGCGGGGGACTGGGCCGCAGTTGCGCTGCGCTGGCTGGCGGCTGGGCTGCGGCTAGCTGGGCCGCGCAGGGCGCTATGCGGTGCTGCTTCTTTTTTTAGACAAAAACTACAGCAGCAAAAGTAAATAAAATAACATACACAACATAAAATCTAAATAAAAATACCTAGACACACAGTAAAAATAGCTCTACAGCTATAAACTATAGGAACACTAGTTCCAGCACTAATGCAATTTTCAAAAATAGTTTTGATGCAATAGGTCACTCAAACAGCAATAAAAACCACAAATAAAATACTTTGAAGATCACAAAAATTACCAGAACATATCAGATGAACTGGAAATAATATTCTGAACGTTATGAACATTTTTAAAATAGGGGAGAAGTCATGTTATCTCCACTCCAAATAAATTGCCTTTTGTTGCATAATGATTTGAATATTCTGAAAAAGCAAATAATGCAATAAAAATATGATATGCACATGAATGATCTATTAACATCCTAATTTAGGAAAATTGGGATGTTACAGTTTGTTTCTCACTTGATGATGTGGGAGCTTCACATGAGGCTTTGTAAGCACCACTTGACTTGTTATGGAGCTCCTCCTTATCCTTGAGTGACATCTCATGAGAAACAATTCTTCCAATGACTTCCGTTGGCTTGAGATCTTTGTAATTGAGCATCATTTGAATCAATATACATACGGTATCATATTTTCCATCCAAACCTCTTAGGATCTTCTTGATGATGAAT
Source organism: Triticum urartu (assembly GCF_003073215.2). Taxonomy (NCBI): domain Eukaryota; kingdom Viridiplantae; phylum Streptophyta; class Magnoliopsida; order Poales; family Poaceae; genus Triticum; species Triticum urartu. The sequence goes on from NC_053023.1 coordinate 557,095,030, forward strand.
TTGTCGGTCATCTCTTCACTTCCTAAGTCGGCGATCTCATTTGTGATAAAGCAAGCCTAGAGTACATTTCAGCGACACCTTCACCATCCTTCATTTTGAACTTGTCAAGCTGACTTTGAAGCACATCCAACTTGGATTCCTTGACGGAGTTGGTACCTTCATGCATATCAATCAAAGTATCCCAAATTTCCTTTGCATTCTCAAGATGGCTGATTTTGTTGAATTCTTCGGGGCACAATCCGTTGAAGAGGATATCACAAGCTTGAGCATTGTATTGCAGCATCTTCAACTCTTCTGCGGTGGCTTCACGGTTTGGTTCTCTCCCATCAAAGATTCACCTTGCAAGCCAATACACACAATAGCCCATACGGCGGGGTTATGTCCAAGAATATGCATTTTCATCTTATGCTTCCAACTAGCAAAATTAGTACCATCAAAGTAAGGACCTCTACGGTGGTAATTTCCCTTGCTAGATGCCATACTCTCCTAGGTTGTGAAACCAAGGCTATGGCTTACAAAAGCTATGAAAATCAAAGCAAATGGAGACCAAAGCTCTGATACCACTTGTAGGATCGAAAGTATGTCTAGAGGGGGGTGACTAGACTACTTGACCAAATAAAAACTTATCATTTTCCCAATTTTAGTTCAAGGCAGATTTTAGCAACTTTAGACAGGTCGAGCAATCTTAACACAATTCAAGCAAGCATGCAAAGAGTATATGAGAAGTGGAAAGTAAAGCATGCAACTTGCAAGAATGTAAAGGGAAGGGTTTGGAGGATTCAAATGCAATAGGAGACATAGATGTTTTTGTCGTGGTTCCGATAGGTGGTGCTATCGTACATCCACGTTGATGGAGACTTCAACCCACGAAGGGTAACGGTTGCACGAGTCCACGGAGGGCTCCACCCACGAAGGGTCCACGAAGAAGCAACCTTGTCTATTCCATCACGGCCGTCGCCCACGAAGGACTTGCCTCACTAGCGGTAGATCTTCACGAAGTAGGCGATCTCCTTGCCCTTACAAACTCCTTGGTTCAACTCCACAATCTTGTCGGAGGCTCCCAATTGACACCTAGCCAATCTAGGAGACACCACTCTCCAAGAAGTAACAAATGGTTTGCTGATGATGAACTCCTTGCTCTTGTGCTTCAAATGATAGTCTCCCCAACACTCAACTCTCTCTCACAGGATATGGATTTGGTGGAAAGAAGATTTGAGAGGAAAGCAACTTGGGGAATGCTAGAGATCAAGATTCATATGGAAAGAATGGAATATCTTGGCCTCAACACCACAAGTGTAGGTGGTTCTCTCTCAGAAAAAGTAAGTTGGAAGTGTAGGTTTTTTCTGATGGCTTTCTCCACGAATGAAGAGGTGGTGGAGGGGTATATATAACCTCCACACAAAATCTAACCGTTACACAACTTGCCAATCTCGATGGGACCGAATTGTTAAACTCGGTCGGACCGATTCAGCAAAGCTAGTGACCGTTAGGGTTTTCGGTGGGACCGACATGCAACTCGGTAGGACCGATATGATTAGGGTAAGGGCATAACATAATCTCGGTGAGACCGATTACACAAACTCGGTGAGACCGATTTTGGAAATAAGCTAACGAGAGAGTTGGTCAGGTAAACTCGATGGCACCGGTCGCTCATTTCGGTGAGACCGAAACGTTACGAAGGGAAAACAAAGAGTTTACATTGCAATCTCGGTGGGACCGATCGCTCATCTTGGTAAGACCGACATGTTACGAAGGGAAACAGAGAGATTACAATCCCATCTCGGTGAGACCGAGATCCCTATCGGTGAGACCAATTTGCCTAGGGTTTGTGGCAGTGGCTATGACATTTGAAACTCGGTGGCGCCGGATAGAAAGACTCTGTGGGGCCGAGTTTGACTTTTGGTTTAGGTCATATGTGGATGTGAGAAAGTAGTTGAAGGATTTGGAGCATATTACTAAGCATTTTGAGCAAGAGCCTCATTAAGCAACACCTCATCCCTCCTTGATATTATTGGCTTTTCCTATAGACTCAATGTGATCTTGGATCACTAAAATAGAAAATGTGGAGTCTTGAGCTTTGAGATTGAGCCAATCCTTTGTCCTTAGCATTTTGAGGGGTCCACTTTTCTCATCCATGCCATGCCAATCGTTGAGCTTTCCTGAGATATTAATCTTGAAATAGCATTATCTCAATGAGCTATATGTTGTTAGGAATTACCAAAACCACCCAGGGATAGTTGCACTTTCAATATCCCTCTTTTTGGTAATTGATGACAACATATAGATCAAAGCTTAAACAAATGATAATAAGAGTGAAAAACATTGTCGCTTTGAGAAGTATGTGAAAAGCAAGAGCTCCCGCTAAATTTGTGCATAGTTTAAGATTTGCTTTGGACTGCAAATGCACAATGAGTTTGGAACATGGGTTACTCTTCCACGTCACATACGTCTTGGTGGAGCGCTCAAAATGATAATAATGAAATACATGCACTCATCGCCAAGCAAAGAATGATCATATATGGGGATATAAAAGGATAATGTCATCCAACAAGCATTAAGGTAGCATATGATCAAACACATGATCATCCAAGTATCACACACGAGCATAAAGTATCGCAACCAAGCAAATAAACAATGTTTAACCACCAAACAATAAGAGAGAATAAAAAGCAACACTCTCTCTCGAAGCCTATGATCCATACATTTTCTCCGCCTTTGGCAACAAGTTACCAAAAAGTTCATAAAAATGCATAGTGCTAGATCGACTCTCAGGCTTGGTCTTTAGGTGGTTGTGTAGATAACACGCCAAGGACGAAGGCATCTGTTGATGTAGATGGAGCTGGTGGAGTGGGTGCTGGAGCTGGTGGCACTGAAGCTGTGGCTAGTGCAGATGAAGTTGCTCTGGTGTCTGTAACAGGCACTGCAGCAGATCTCTGTCCTCTGGGCACTCTAGCAAAAGCATCAGTGGTAGACTTTCCCTTCTTCTCCTGCACTTCATCCTGAAGTTGCTCAACAACTGACTGGTCTCAGTGACCTTCACATCTAAGTCATAGAACTTCTGCTCCATGATCCTCTCCAAGCTCTCCTAGTATTGAGTCAGGGTAGCCAATCCCTTCTCAATCCTCAGAGTGGAGGCAATCAAGTAGCCAAGCTGATCTTGCTTCCTCTTCAGAAGATACTGAGATGCCTTTTCAGCCCTTGCCTTCTCCCTCTTGGCTTGTGCGTGCATAGAAGATGGTTCATTTTCATCCATCACCAGAGTGTTTTCCTCAAAGTCTGGGTAGATGGGCATGTGTTCCTTATCCAGGAGATATGTGTCAGTGCCCATCTTGGAGTTGATTAGCTCCTGGATCTGTGGGGCATACCCACAACTCCTCTTCTGATCTGCAACTGTTCTCTTAATGGTTTCCACAATTAGGCTGATGACCTTAAACTTTTGAGGCACATCAAATATGTGAAGCAAGTTAATTGCATGGCCTCTGATCATCTTGTGATCACCCGACTTTGGCAAGAGAGTGTGCCTGAGGATCCAGTTGATTGTTGGCAAGCCTGACAGAAGGTAATGTACTGATCCAAACTTGTGTGTCTCAAGAGCAGCATCTGGGATCTCTTTGTACATATGTGCCATGGTATTGTGATCCTTCTTCTTCTTGGCATAGACATCCAAGTCATCTTCACTCTCCTCAGGAGCATTGATCAATTTTGCCCATTCTTCAACTGTTGACTGGTACCTTGTACCTTCAGACATCCAGACAATCCTTCCATCTGGGTAGAAATGACCTGTGGAGTAGAACTGCATAATGAGCTCATCATTCCACTTTGTGAGCTTCTGAGCCACAAACTCATCGACTCCACATGCCTTGAAGCTATCATTTACACCAGGGAAGTGATCCTTATTTTCATTAATGAATTTCCAGTCTACCCATCTCATGTCACACACGATGGGCTTCTTGTCAAGTAAGATAGTCTCATAGAAGTCTTGCTGTTCGTTTGTATGGAACCTGTAGTCCACAGCAGTCCTTGTCCTGGTGGCATATGGATCAGACTCTCTCCATAGCCTTCAACCTGAGTCCTTTCTGATTTTCATGTTCGCAGCAACTGGGTGAGCATCATTGTGATCTGGAATTTTCATAGCCTTAAACAAAACAATAATTATTCTTTGACTTAAATGAATAACCATATTGCAATAAACATGATCTAATCATGTTCATGCTCAACGCAAGCACCAAATAACATTTATTTTAGCTTCAACACTAATACCGAAGGTAAAAGGAGTGTGCGATGGTGATCTTATCAACCTTGGAATCATTTCCAACACACTTTGTCACCTTGCCCTTAACTTGTCTCTATTCATTTTGCAACTCCTGTTTTGAGTTACTAATCTTAGCAACTGAACCGGTATTAAATACCCTGGGGTTACTAGGAACACTAGTAAAGTACACGTCAATAACATGTATATCAAATATACTTTTGTTCACTTTGACATTCCTCTTATCTGCCAAGTATATGGGGTAGTTCTGCTTCTAGTGACCATTCCCTTTGCAGTAGAAGCACTCAGTTTTAGGCTTAGGTCTAGCTTTGGGCTTCTTCACGGGAGTGGCAACTTGCTTGCCATTCTTCTTGAAGTTCCCTTTCTTTCCCTTGCCCTTTTACTTGAAACTAGTGGTCTTGTCAACCATCAACACTTAATTCTTTTTCTTGATTTCTACCTTCGCCGATTTTAGCATCGCGAAGAGCTTGGGAATCGTTTTTGTTATCCCTTGCATATTATAGTTCATCATGAAGTTCTAGTAACTTGGTGATAGTGACTAGAGAACTCTATCAATCACTATTTTATCTGGAAGATTAACTCCCACTTGACTCAAGTGATTGTAGTACTCAGACATTCTGAGCACATGCTCACTAGCTGAGCTATTCTCCTCCATCTTGTAGGCAAATTACTTGTCAGAGGTGTCATACCTTTTAACACGGGCATTAGTCCGAAATGCCAATGTCAGAGTTCACAACGTTTTTGAAGTCCCGGTTCTAAGCCGTAAAGTATGGCGCACTTAACTATCAAGTAGTCATCATACCGAGCTTGTCAAACATTCATAATGTCTGCATCAGCTCCTGCAACAGGTCTGTCACCTAGCGGTGCATCAAGGACATAATTCTTTTGTGCAACAATGAGGATAATCCTTAGATCACGGACCCATTCTGCATCATTGCTACTATCATCTTTCAACTTAGTTTTCTCTAGGAACATATCAAAAATAAAATAGGGGAGCTATACGTGAGCTATTGATCGACAACATAGATATGCAAATACTATCAAGACTAAGTTCATGATAAATTAAGTTCAATTAATCATATTACTTATGACCTCCCACTTAGATAGACATCCCTCAAGTCATCTAAATGATTACGTGATCCAAATCAACTAAACCATATCCGATCATCACGTGAGATGGAGTAGTCTTCAATGGTGAACATCTCTATGTTGATCATATCTACTATATGATTCACGTTCGACCTTTCGGTCTCCAGTGTTCCGAGGCCATGTATGTACATGCTAGGCTCGTCAAGTTTAACCCGAGTATTCTGCACGTGCAAAACTAGCTTGCACCCGTTGTATGTGAACGTAGAATTTATCATACCTGATCATCACGTGGTTTCTCGGCACGACGAACTGTAGCAACGGTGCATACTCAAGGAGAACACTTATACCTTGAAATTTAGTGAGGGGTCATCTTATAATGCTACCGCTGTACTAAGAAAAATAAGATGCATAAAAAGATAAACATCACATGCAATCGAAATATGTGACATGATATGAACATCATTATCTTGTGCCTTTGATCTCCATCTCCAAAGCACCGTCATGATCTCCATCGTCACCGGCTTGACACCTTGATCTCCATCGTAGCATCGTTGTCATCTCGCCAACTATTGCTTCTACGACTATCGCTACTGCTTAGTGATAAAGTAAAGAAATTACATGGCGATTGCATTTCATACAATAAAGCGACAACCATAAGGCTCCAGCCAGTTGCCGATAACTTCTACAAAACATGATCATCTCATACAATAATTTATATCTCATCATGTCTTGACCATATCACATCACAACATGCCCTGCAAAAACATGTTAGACTTCCTCTACTTTGTTGTTGCAAGTTTTATGTGGTCGCTACGGACTTCTAGCAAGAACCGTTCTTACCTACCACTACTAGGAAAACGGCTATAGATGAAATGGTCGCTAATGGCGCACCACGTGTGTGGTGCGCGCAATGGCGCACCACATACAGGTACGCCATTAGTAATATATTACTAATGGCGCACCTGGTGTGCGGGTGCGCCATTAGAAGTTTTGAAAAAACAAAATTTGTTACTAATGGCGCACCGTGGGTGTGGTGCGCCATTACTAGTTGACATAGTAATGGCGCACCACACCCACGGTGCGCCATTAGAAGTTTTGAAAAAAAAGTAAAAAAAAAAAAAAATTTGTTAGTAATGGCGCACCAGTGGACAGTGCGCCATTACTAGTTTAACTAGTAATGGCGCACCACCCCACGGTGCGCCATTACTAGTTTCCCGGCTTCCACCGAATGCACCCCCCCCCCCGTGGACCGCCTTTTCAGTTTTAAAAAAAATAAAAAAAAAAGATAAAAATGTCAAAAAAATAAAAGAAAATAAGTTTTCCATGTGATATGTGGTCTAGTTGTTGGGAAAATTTACAAATATAAATTTCAACTTTATTTGCAAAATCTCTCTGGAAATTTGTAAAATGGGCATAACTTTTGCATACGAACTCGGATTAAAAAGTTTTATATATGAAAAATCATCTACTCGAAAAGTTACATCCGAATTTAACTGGGGGAACCCCGTTAAACATTTTCAAAATCCCCAAAAACCTAACAGAAAAAAAGATACGGGGCTTTTAAGATCTGGAGAGGCAAAAAAATTCAAACTTACTAATGGCGCACCTGCTCATGGTGCGCCATTAGTATCTTCCCGCCTTCAAAATTCAAAATAAGTCAAAAAAATAAAAATAAAAAGTTACTAATGGCGCACCTGCCCATGGCGCGCCATTAGTATCTTCCCGCCTTCAAAATTCAAAATAAATCAAAAAATAAAAAAAAGTTAGTAATGGCGCACCTGCCCACGGTGCGCTATTACTATGTCGTATATATGGCTGGGCGCACCTCCTCCACTCCACCTCTCCTCCACTCCATCTCATCCTCTCCTCTCCTCCACTCCATCTCCTCCTCTCCTCCACTCCATCTTCCCTTCTTTCCTCCACCATACTACCCTCCTCCTCTCCGGCGACCTCCTCCTCCTCCTCTCCGGCGACCTCCTTCTCCTCTCCGGCGACCTCCTTCTCCTCTCCGGCGACCTCCTCCTCCCCTCCGGTGACCTCCTCCTCTCCAGGAACCTCCTCCTCCCTCCTCTCCTCCCCTCCCCTCACGGTTTCTCCTCCCTCCTCTCCGGTGAGCTCCTCCTCCCTCCTCTCCTCTCATTCCCTCATGGTTTCTCCTTCCTCCTCTCCGATGCTTCGGTGAACTCCTCTCCGGCGACCTCCTCCTCCTCTCCGGCGATGTAGGCGAGCGCCTCTCCGGTGACCTCCTCCTCCTCCTCTCCGGCAAACTCCTCTTCGGCAAAAGAACACGGCAAAAGAACGTACAAGATCCAAAAACAGGAACAAAATTTGAAATAATATCGTGCCAAAAAACGAGCAAAAAACTAGCAAAATGGGCAAAAAAATCACGATCCAGATCCAAATTCAAAATTCAAAAATAGCAATGGCGCACGGTGGGGGTTAGATGGTGCGCCACTACTATTTTCCCGCCTTCAAAATTCAAAAATACTAATGGCGCACCGTGGCCTATACTAATGGCGCACCAGTGGCCTATACTAATGGCGCACCGTGCCCTATACTAATGGAGCACCAGTGGTGCGCCATTAGTATACCAGATACTAATGGCGCACCAGTGGTGCGCCATTAGTAAAAATTACTAGTGGCGTGCTAGTAATGGCGCACTAGTGATGTGCCATTAGTAGGCAAAACTGGTGCGCCATTAGTAGGCCTTTTCCTAGTAGTGTACGCATCGAAACCACAACGATTTTTCGTCAAGTGTGATGTTTTAACCTTCAACAAGGACCGGCCGTAGTCAAACTCGATTCAACTAAAGCTGGAGAAACGGACACCCACTAGCCACATGTGTGCAAAGCACGTCAGTAGAACCAGTCTCATGAACACGGTCATGTAATGTTGGTCCGGGCCGCTTCATCCAACAATACCGCCGAATCAAAGAAGACGTTTGTCGGTGTCAAAACCGGCGGATCTCGGGTAGGGGGTCCCGAACTGTGCGTCTAGGCCGGATGGTAACAGGAGGCAGGGGACACGATGTTTTACCAAGGTTCGGGCCCTCTTGATGGAGGTAAAACACTACGTCCTGCTTGATTAATATTGATGATATGGGTAGTACAAGAGTAGATCTACCACGAGATCAGAGAGGCTAAACCCTAGAAGCTAGCCTATGGTATGATTGTTGTTCGTCCTACGGACTAAAACTCTCCGGTTTATATAGACACCGGAGAGGGCTAGGATTACGTAGAGTCGGTTACAATGGTAGGAGACCTACATATCCGTATCGCCAAGCTTGCCTTCCACGCCAAGGTAAGTCCCTTTCGGACAACGGACGAAGTCTTCAATCTTGTATCTTCATAGTCCAGGAGTCCGGCCGAAGGTATAGTCCGGCTATCCGAACACCCCCTAATCCAGGACTCCCTCAGTAGCCCCTGAACCAGGCTTCAATGACAATGAGTCCGGCACGCAGATTGTCTTCGGCATTGCAAGGCGGGTTCCTCCTCCAAGTACTTCATAGAAGATTTCGAACACAAAGGTAGTGTTCGGCTCTGCAAAATAAGTTTCCACATATTGCCATAGAGAGAATAATATTTACACAAATCTAATCTGCAGACGTATTCCGTAGCGTGACATCACACCACGGCCAAGTCTTCATTCGAATCGTTTTACTGTCCCACCTCAGCGCGTTTAGCGAGACGGTTTCCTTGGCCCTCTTGTTAAAGCAAAGATCGTGTCCCCTTATTCCGGGATTCTCATCAATACGGGTGTGGGTAACCCAACCGCGCCATTGACTATGGCGCTTGGGAGATAAGCGAGTTTTACCAGGCTGGTGGGGGCACATAGTCGCGTCCGCCCATATAAGGGGATAAGGATCCACCTTTTCATCCACGCCTTCTTCCTCCTTTGCCTATCCATTTCCGCGCACTCGAGCTCCAGCGCCCAAGTCTGCACACCCCACCTCAACCTTCTCCAGCCATGTCCGGAGCGGGAGGCAAGTGGATGGTCTCCTCCATCACGGGGGGACATATCAAAAGACTGAGGACGGCCGGATACTTGTCTAACGACATTGCGCACCGGCTTCCCGAAGAGGGGCAGCTCATCCCCACCCCTAGGCCCCATGAGAGGGTGGTGTTCCTCCCCCATTTCCTCCGCGGACTGGGCTTCCCTCTCCACCCATTTGTCCGGGGGCTCATGTTCTACTATGGCCTGGATTTCCATGATCTGACCCCGAACTTTGTCCTCAACATCTCGGCGTTTATCGTCGTGTGCGAAGCTTTCTTCCGCATCCGCCCCCATTTCGGCCTATGGCTCAAGACTTTCAATGTCAAGCCGAAGGTGGTGCGCGGCACCCAAGCGGAGTGCGAAGGCGCCATGGTGGGCAAGATGCCCAACATCCTATGGTTCGAGGGCTCCTTCGTGGAGTCCCTAAAGGGGTGGCAATCGGGGTGGTTTTACATCACCGAGCCGCGCGACCCTGAATGGGTCGCAGCCCCCAAGTTTCGATACGGACCCCCTACGCGGCTCGCCTCCTGGAAAGAGACGGGCCTGTCATGGGGTAAAAAAGGAGAGCTGACCGGACTCCAAACATGCGTCCAAACCCTGGTGGACAGGAAGCTCAAACTTGTCAACGTAGTCTAGGTTATGCTCATCCACCGGATCCTCCCGTGTCAACAACGGGCTTTCAACCTATGGGAGTTCGACCTGGCGCAGCATCAAACTCTGAGCAGGCTCTGCGACATGACATACGAAGATGCATGGAAGGTGCTTTTCAAGGGAGCCGAGGCCCCCGCATCCACTACCGAGGATCGCGGATTCAGCACGCAGCGTCACGCTCGTGCGATAAGCTGTTTTTACCTTTTACAGGGTATTAGTTCTTCATAGTTTGACTCCATGCGGGATCTAAGCTCCCTTACCTTTGATAGGATTGGCAGGAGACGTCCGGACAGATCAACTGCCCGGCTCCTTTGCCCAAAGGCCCAGTGGACGCTCGCTTGGCGAAGCTACTGGTTCCGGCACCCTACGTGGTGCCAGAGAAGAAGGCCAAGAAGAAGGCTACGGGGACTCGAAAGAGTGCCCGGCGCCAGGAGGTTTTGGATTCATCATCCGATGATTCCAAGGCGCACTCCTCCCATGAAGACGAGGAGGAGGAAGAAGAGACCTCTCCCCCTTCAGCAGGGGGAGGGAAGAAAAGGAAGGCCGGCCCAACCGGGGAGGCCGAAGGGTCCAAGAGGGGGAAGACCCCTCCTCCGGACTACTCCACCAACGCCAATTACGGCGAAGAGGAGTGGCCGCACAGGGCCAAGCGCCTGGCGAGATCGTAAGTATCTGGATACCGGAGTGACTCATAGTATTCCCCCATTGCACAACTTTTCCTTACGTCGAACATGATTGTGCAGTCCACCCAAGGCCGGGCTCGACGAGTCATCGAGCGGCTCCCTGGATTCGTCGGATGTGAATTTGCTTCCGACGGCTTCCTCCCCCCACCCTACGGACGGCGCCGAGGTGGCGTCCCAACAGGTTCCAAGCTAGGAGGAGGTGGTCCTGGAGGTGCCGCAAGGCAACCTCCCGGACTCCAGGCGTAAAGGGGACAGAACCCCCAAGGGCTCCAAGTTCGGCCTTGAGCCGGACACCGCACCGGAACCTTCAATGGCTCCAGACTCCAGTAGGCAGCCTCCTTCAAAGAGGAGCGAGCCTACCGAGCCGGTGACCTCCGTCCAATCGGAGGCACCGGAAAATTTGCTGGAGACGCTTAACGACGCCTCCATTGACGAGGAGCACCGCACTATTATGAGTGTGGTGATCCAGAAGGTTCAGTCCGCCAAGAGCGGACTGACTGAAGCCTGTGCCAGCCTTCTAACAGGCTTTGAGGTAAGTAAAGAATATGTAAAAATATTACCGCATAGACAGTAGCCCCTGATGCTCTGTTCGGCGTTCGGAAAGAAAAGCCGAATAGAGGATCTAATAACATTCACAGGAGTCTAACATAATCAAGTCAATATGCGTATGTAGGCTTCGCTGCTGGCCTCCGCCGCACTGACTGCGGAGGTGGATACGCTGAAGCAGAACCTCGAGCGGTCCAAGCAAGACCTCGGCCTAGCCAAGCAGCAGCTCGAGGAAAATGAAGGTAAGAAATACCTTATTGAAATATGTGAAAGGTGCAATTGCAAAATGTGACAGGATTAACGCGGCTATTGTAGGGGCCACAACTGAGGTGGCGACCCTTAAGCAAGCGTTGTCCGAGGCCAAGAAGAGGGCGGCCACGGAGCGCACCGAGCGGGAGAAGCATGAGACGTAGGTTGGCGAGGAACAGCAAGAGCTCCAGGCTCTCATGAAAAAACATGAGAGTTTGGAGCTTGACTCGAAGACGCGAGAGTCTGAGCTCGCGGCGGCCATTGAAGATGCCAAGTCTGCCAAGGCCGAAGCCCAGAAGGCCCTCCAGGAGGTTGAGGCAATAAAAAAGATAGCGGCGGGTAAGGCATTCTTTATGCAAAGCAAGCACGTAAAAGTGAATTACTTGTCACTTACCCGAATCCGGAGCTCTCCAGGAGCATTCGTAGACTTGCCCCGTAGCGTGTCGGATGCCGCCGCCTTCTACCAAGCCGAGGATGAAAGCTCGACGGAGAAGGTGTTCTGGTCTCAGTATGCTGAGGCCGAACACCCGGTGCCCTTAAGCAACCAGCTGAAACAGCTGGTCGAGCTCCATAAGGTGGCCGAACAGGCCATGAAGGGCCTCATAGTCCGGCTGTGGCCTGGAGAGGCCATGCCTGGGAGCTATTTCGGGCTGGTGAGGCGGCTGGTGGAGGCCTGTCCAAGGCTCGAAGTCATCAAGCACTCCGTATGCATCGAGGGTGCCCGTAGGGCGCTTGCTCGTGCGAAGGTGCACTGGGGCAAGCTGGACGCTGAGAAGCTTGTGAAGGACAGGCCACCGCCGGGCAAGGAGCATCGCAAGCCCGAGATGTATTATGAGGGTGTAAGGGTGCCCGCCTTGTGGCGGATGAATGTTCCATGAATGTAATTTTTCAGTAAACTCGCTCGTTTTGTCCTGTGCGCTGAAAACTTGTTCATGTGCGCTAAGCAATGCTTTTTGAATTTAAAATATTACCTTCTGTGCGACTGCTTATCAAATTTGAGAGATGGCTAGTCGTCGGCTTCAGCCCCCATGGCACGAGTGCTGGGGTGTTCAGGATAAACATGAGTGCTCTTTTTCCCATTCTTGGGCCCTTTGAGGGAGGCGCTCAACACAACGAACAAGGCAATCGGACTATAATGCTTGAACACTCTCACTTAGCCACAGAATTCTATAATTTTAAATTTCGGCGAAGCCCCTAGTGTTCGGAAGACCGAGTTCGGGGCACTATCCATGCCTAGGCCGGACAAAGCCGACTCCTCCCTCTAAGCAGCATAAGTCTTTAGGGACTCGAAAACCTCTCGAACAGCGACCAGCTCTCACCTCATCATGACAGTCAGTTTTAGCTTTCTCTACTGAGGTGCTTAGCCCAGCTCAACTGGGGCACAATCGTAGTAGTTCTCCTAGTGCTACCTTAGCCGATATAACGGAACGTAAGGTACCAAAACATAGGAGCCGGGCAAACCCAACTATTGACCCAAGACATGATTCGGAGCCAATGCATATAATGCTATAAGTTCGGGGTGCCGCACTTGTGCAAGTGTTTGGACTTCTCACACCATGTTGTGGGGTACTTAAGCCCTTGGCGTATTGGCCGTACCAAAGTGTAGGGGTGCAACATGTCATTAATGAACATATATTCGTAAAAAAGAGGTAATGCAATAATAGACGGAAGCTATGCATTGTTTATTTAAAAAAGCTGCGATCAAAGCAGAACGATACAAATAGTGCGATAAGCAAAAGATGGGACTATCAAATATGTCCTTTCCAGGGGTGAGCTGTGGAATGTTATGCGAAACAGGTATACTGCTCGTTATAGAGACCACCTTAGAGTTCCGTAGTGCGGCGTAGCTTTCTGCTTCCCTGGTTGTATCGTTTGTGCGGCAATTGTACTGCCAGACAAGCCTTCCGAAGAATGGAGTCTGGAAAATAAGAGAAAATTAAGAAATCGGCAGCCCCTAGTGCGGTTTAAGCCGCGTTTCGGGCGTGCCGTGATGGTGCCCCTCCCCATGTGCCCATGGTATTTCTAGAGCGTAGTTAAGTACGTGCAACACTAGTTTCGCAAGTTCGCGTGGGCTGGGGTTGGGGCCGCATTGCTACGCTTGCTCGGAACGTGCCAGGCGGTCTTGTTGTAGGTTACTCCGGGCGCGCTTGACGGTGTCTGGACGTTTAATGGCCGGACTGGAGAATTGCCTTGAGAGGCTGCTTTGTACTTCCGCTGCGATAGCCGCCGTATGCTCCTCTGTTCGGAGAGAGCGTTTGGTGTTTCTATTGACCGTGATGACTCCTCGAGGGCCTGGCATCTTGAGCTTGAGGTATGCGTAGTGCGGCACCGCATTGAATTTGGCAAATGCGGTTCGCCTGAGCAGTGCGTGATAGCCACTGCGGAACGGGACTATGTCGAAGATTAACTCCTCGCTTCGAAAATTATCCAGAGATCCGAAGACCACTTCAAGTGTAACTGAGCCTGTACGGTTGGCTTCTACACCTGGTATTACGCCTTTAAAGGTCATTCTGGTGGGTTTAATCCTCGAGGGATCGATGCCCATTTTCCGCAAAGTATCCTGATAAAGCAGGTTCAGGCTGCTGCCGCCGTCCATAAGGACTCTAGTGAGGTTAAATCCGTCAATAATTAGGTCTAGAACCAATGCAGTGAATCCGCCATGACGGATGCTAGTAGGGTGGTCCCTTCGATCAAAAATGATCGGGCAGGAAGACCATGGGTTGAACTTTGGGGCGACTGGCTCCATCACGTATACGTCCCTTAGCGCACGCTTCCCCTCCCTCTTGGGGACGTGGGTTGTGTATATCATGTTCACCGTCCACACTTGTGGGGGAAAACCTTTCTGTCCACTGTTGTTCGGCGGCCGGGGCTCCTCCTCGTCATCGCTATGCAGCCCCTTGTCTCTGTTTTGGCATTTAACTTGCCTGCCTGCTTGAACACCCAACAATCCCTGTTGGTGTGATTGGCTGGTTTTTCGGGGGTGCCATGTATCTGGCATGAGCGGTCGAGTATTCGGTCCAAACTGGACGGGCCCGGAGTATTTCTTTTGAATGGCTTTTTCCGCTGACCGGGTTTAGAGCCTCTGAATCCGGCATTAACTGCCGTATCCTCAGCATTGTCGCCGTTAATGCGACGCTTTTTCTTGTTGCGACGCGACCTACCACTGCTGTCCTTGGTATCCGAATTACCAGGGCTCTTGGTCATGTTATTGCTGCGATCTAGCCAGCTGTCTTCTCTCGCGCAAAAGCGGGTCATAAGTGTCGTGAGGGTTGCCATAGATTTCGGCTTTTCCTGTCCTAGGTGCCGTGCAAGCACTCGTCGCGGATGTTATGCTTGAAGGCTGCTAGGGCCTCTGCGTCCGGACAGTTGACGATTTGATTTTTCTTGGTTAGGAACCGTGTCCAGAATTGTCTGGCCGATTCCTCTGACTGCTGAATTATGTGGCTTAGGTCATCGGCGTCTGGTGGTCGCACATAAGTGCCCTGGAAATTGTCGAGGAATGCAGCTTCCAGGTCCTCCCAACAACCAATTGATTCTGCTGGCAAGTTGTTAAGCCAATGTCGGGCTGGTCCTTTAAGCTTGAGTGGGAGGTATTTGATGGCGTGTAGGTCATCACCGCGGGCCATGTGGATATGATGGAGATAGTCCTCGATCCATACCGCAGGATCTGTTGTGCCATCATATGATTCCATGTTCACGGGTTTGAAACCCTCGGGGATTTGATGATCCATTACTTCATCTATGAAGCATAGTGGGTGTGCGGCGCCTCTGTATTGGGCTACATCACGACGCAGCTCAAACGAGCTTTGTCTACCGTGTTCGGCCCGGCCGGATTTACTGTATCCGGCATGATGAGTACCGTCTCGTGCCGTGGGGCGCCCACGTGATCCGTAGATCGATCTTGTTTGCCTTGCCTTGTCCTCCAATATATCTCGCGGGTCTGGTGCATTTTCCCATGCCTTGGTGGTTTTTGAGTGGCGCCGTGGTGCGGCTTGAGTGGAGGGCCGAGAGGCCTCTCTGTCGCGGCCACGGGGTGGCCGGTCGGCTGCATCATGCGTTGGTGATGTAGGTTTAAGTGCTTCCTCCTCTAATTGGGGTAGCAACCTGCGCTTTGGGTAGCTCTTGGAGGGGCGTTCGAGTTCATACTCTTCGGCTGCAAGGACTTTAGTCCATCTGTCGGCTAGCAAATCTTGATCAGCTCTAAGCTGTTGCTGTTTTTTCTTGAGGCTGCTCGCCGTGGCCATAAGCCTGCGTTTGAAACGCTCTTGTTCGACGGGATCCTCCGGCACGACAAATTCGTCGTCGTCGAGGCTTGCCTCGTCTTCGGAGGGAGGCATATAATTATCGTCCTCGACCTCTCTGTCTGCCGCTCTCTCATGAGGGCTGGCTTCTCTATCCTCCTGTGCTGAATCTTGCTGGAGGTGGTTGTCTTCGGCACTGTCCGGGGTGTTATTATCCCCCGTGCCGGAATCACCGTTTTTGTTTTGGCGGGATTTAGAGCGGCGCCGCTGACGCCGACGCTTAGGCTGCTTCTTGGAGGGGTCATCCTCCGCTGTTCCATCGCCATTGCCTTTTTTGGGGTGTCCACCATGTATATATCATATGACAAGGTGGCTTTCCAGTGCCCTATAGGCGCTGGTTCTTGATCGTCTCCTGCATCGGCGTCCATACCATCGATGTCTTCAGAGTCGAAGTCGAGCATGTCGGTTAAATCATCGATAGTGGCTATGAAGTGGGTGGTGGGTGGGCTTTGAATTTCTTCATCATCCGCATCCCAACCTTGCTGACCATAGTCCGGCCAGGGCTCTCCTGACAAAGAGAGAGACTTTAAGGAATTCAGAATATCGCCGAAGGGCGAGTGCTGAAAGATGTCCGCGGCGGTGAACTCCATGATCGGCGCCCAATCGGGTTCAATCGGTCGGGGTGCGGAGGGCTCGGAGTCTGGAGAGGAGTCCGGCTCCTTGGAGTCACGGGCTTCGCAGAGAATAGGGCTGGTGCTCGGCTCGATCGCCGTCGAGATTGCAGCCCCCGAGGCGGTGTCTAACCACCCATCCTCGGTTGGTGTGATCGGCTCTGAGCTAGGGGTCGGAGCGGACACAGGTGTGGCCTCCAGGGCACTATTCGGCGGCAGAGCTAAATCATTCCCATCGTGACAGTGCGACGCGCTCGGCTGTGGCTCGAATCCGTCGAAGATCAAGTCTCCGCGGATGTCGGTCGTGTAGTTCAAACTTCCAAATCTGACCTGATGGCCAGGGGCATAGATTTCGATCTGCTCCAGATGACCAAGCGAATTGGCCCGCAGTGCAATGCCGCCGAATAGGAAGATCTGTGTAACGCCCTCGATGCGGCTATATCTCCTATGTGTCGAGGCACGACTTAGAGGCATAACCGCATTGAAAGCAATGTCGCAAGTTAGGCAATCTTCACAACATCCCATGTAATATAGATAATAAAAGGGGAGATACATAGTTGGCTTACACTCGCCACGTCAATCAAAGTACATAAATAGCATTACATCAACCAAACACTCATGGCCCGACTACAGCGCCAAAATAAAAGATCAACCCAACATGCGACACGGTCCCGATCGCCCCAACTGGGCACCACTATTGATCATCAGGGAAAAAAACATAGTAACGGCGTGAGTCCTCGTCGAACTCCCACTTGAGCTCAAGCGCGTCATCTGGAACGGAGTCATTAGGCCCTGCATCTGGTTTGGAAGTAATCTGTGAGCCACAGGGACTCAGCAATCTCGCACCCTCGCGATCAAGACTATTTAAGCTTATAGGTAAGGCAAGGTACAATATGTGGAGCTACAGCAAGCGACTAGCATATATGGTAGCTAACCTGTTCGCAAGAGAGAGCGAGAAGAGAAGGCAAAGCGCGAACGAATAACTAGAGAACAACCTGCAGCAAGCATTACTCCAACACCATGTTCACTTCCCGGACTCCGCCAAGAAGAGACCATCACGGTAACTCACACAGTTGATTCATTTTAATTAAGTTAAGGTTCAAGTTGTCTACAACCGGACATTAACAAATTCCCATCTGCCCATAACTGCGAGCACAGCTTTCGAAAGTTCAAATCCCTGCAGGGGAGTCCCAACTTAGCCCATGACAAGCTCTCACGGTCAACGAAGGAATAGACCTTCTCTCGAGACATTCCGATCAGACTCGGTATCCCGGTTCTACAAGACACTTCGACAAGTTAAAACAAATCCAGCAACACCGCCCGAATGTGCCGACAAATCCCGATAGGAGCTGCACATATCTCGTTCTCAGGGCACACTCAGATGAGCGCTCCATACAACTAAAATCAAACCTCAAGTTTCCCCGGGGGGCGCTGCACAGGACTCTAGTTCGGACCAACACTCAGAGGAGCACTGGCCCGAGGGGGTTTAAAATAAGATGACCCTCGGGCTCCGGAAACCCAAGGGAAAAAGAGGCTAGGTGGCAAATGGTAAAACCAAGGTTGGGCATTGCTGTAAAACCTTTAATCAAGGCGAACTATCAAGGGGTTCCCATTATCACCCAACCGTGTAAGGAACGCAAAATCCGGGAACATAACACCGATATGACGGAAACTAGGGCGGCAAGAGTGGAACAAAACACTAAGCGAGAGGCCGAGCCTTCCACCCTTTATCAAGTGTATAGATGCATTAAGATAACAAGATAATATAATGATATCCCAACAAGTAAATAATGTTCCAGCAAGGAACAGTCTCCAATCTTCACCTTCAACTAGCAACGCTATAAGAGGGGCCGAGCAAAGCGGTAACATAGCCAATCAATGGTTTGCTAGGACATGGTGGGTTAGAGGTTTGACATGGCAATTTGGGAGGCATGATAAGCAAGTGGTAGGCATCATAGCATAGGCATAGCAAAAGAGCGAGCATCTAGCAAAGCAAAGATAGAAGTGATTTCGAGGGTATGATCATCTTGCCTGCACAGTTGTCAGAGTTGACTGTATCCTCGAAAGCAAAATCAACGGGCTCCTCGTTAGAAAACTTGTCTCCCGGCTCTATCCAAACAAGACAAACAAGCAACAAGGACACAATCAACCACGTGCAAACGCAAACAACATGATGCGAACATGGTATGCTATGCGGGATGCGATATGTGATGCATATGCAAGATTTGACAAGGAATGAATGAACCTGGCCTCAACTTGGAAATCCAAGTGTGCCACTGGAAAGGTGAGATGAAATCGCTTGAAAACGATATAAAGATCGCCGGAATCGGAGTCACAGTTTGTAAATGGCAAGCAATTCAAATATGGCACCGGTCCGATGCATATGCAAGATTTGACAAGGAATGCATGAACCTGGCCTCAACTTGGAAATCCAAGTGTGCCACTGGAAAGGTGAGATGAAATCTCTTGAAAACGATATAAAGAACGCCGGAATCGAAGTTACGGTTTGGAAATGGCAAGCAATTCAAATATGGCACCGGTCTGCGAAATACAACAAGTAGCCACCTAAATGCAACAAGATGAACATGCTACGGCACTCAAACATGGCAACAAAATACATGGCAGGGATCCCTTCATGAAGCTTAACAAAAGATGAACACTAAGCTATGGCCAAATCATCATTTACAGGTTCAAACAAGCATGGCAAAAATGCATTTGGTAAACAGATTTCAGACTTAGTGAAATTAACACTTGTCTGGAATTTCAGATCAGGTAGCACACTTTGGAGCATGAAAACTATATGCTACATGACCTGAACATGGAGCTACTCAAAGAGCTTAACAAAAGTCCCTTAGTTACCTTGAGCCAAAAGTGATCAGAAAATACATTGCAAGCATGTGAACATGGCAAAAACATAATCAGATCACAGACTTAGTGAAAACTGGAGCATGCAAAAAAGATATCAAGTAGGCATGTTTACGAGCTCGATGCACTCACTATAGAGCAAGTCATGACAATCTAAGCATACACCCATAAGAATACACATTATACAAGCTAGACATGGCAAGAACAATAATAGCATGCACGGATCAACTACAACATCCTCGGCAAAATCGCTAACAAGTAGACAATCTTGCCCAGATTCACGAAATAGCAAAAGTAGAGCTCGATTGACTCAAGCTAGGGTGCTCCATAATTGCAAACAAAGACATGGATGGATAGAGCACTACAAGATTAACAAAACATCCTTACTGATCATCCTCAAAAGAGGCACGGATCACTAGGAAACAACATGAACATATGGCATATTGAGATAAACAGATCAAGGACTTAGTGGAATTGCTAAGTCCCTGAAATCAGCATTAACGAATGCACCACTTTGCAAGCTTGTGCTAGTCACCACACACATCACAAAAATACATGGGTTGCACCTCTGGATAAGATGGCAAAACATATAACAAAACACATGTAGAGCTCAGGGGCATATCATGCACACAATAATCATGGCAAAAATGACAAATATCTAATTGGAGCAGCAGATCTGACAATTATCTCAAATAGCACTCTTCCAACAGCATTTCGGGCATCAAGATGAACTCAAATGAAAATGACGCAATGAGATGAAATGATGTGCTCTCTGAGCGAACATTTTGATATGCTATATGCCCAAAACGGAGCTACGGATGCAAGTTACGGCACGAACATAGCAATAAACTGAGTTAGTCGGGGCAAAAAGTCAACCCAACCGAGATGTTTTGGATCTGAGATCTGCACGCTTCCTGAGGTCACCGGAGCTTTTCGCTGGAGAAGAAGCCGAGGTTGCCGGAGGGAGGAGCTCCCGAGGTAGCCGGGGCCGGCGAGGGGCGCCGCGGTGGTGACGGTGGCCGGCACCCGAGCGGCGACGAGGCGGATGGGCGGCGCGGCGACCGGCGACGAGGGGCGCCGGGACGCGGCGAGCCTCCGACGATGGTGGCGGTGGCCGGCGCGGGCTCCGGGCGCCGGCGACGAAGGAGAAGGCGGCGGGGCGAGCCGGGTGGGCGGCGGCGGGGCGAGCCGGGTGGGCAGCGGCGTGGCGCGGGCCTCGGGGGCCCTCCTCGGGCCAGGCGGGCCGGCGAAGTGGGGCGGCACGGCGGGCGAATGGCGGCACGGCGGGCGAATGGCGGAGCGCCATGTGGTGGCGGCGGCGGTTTCGGACGTGTCCGGCCGGACAGAAAAATGTCCGCCGATGCGTGGAGACGAAGGGGACTAGGGTTTCGGGGGGAGGAGAAGGGGAATTTCAGAGGGGGTCTTTATATAGGCATAGGAGGAGCTAGGAGAGTCCAAATGAGGTGCGGTTTTCGGCCACGCGATCGGGATCAAACGCTCTAGATGATGGAGAGGGCTTTGGGCCAACTTGGAGGGGTGTTGGGCTGCAACACACACGAGGCCTTTTCGGTCCCTCGGTTAACCGTTGGAGCATCAAACGAAGTCCAAATGGTACGAAACTTGACAGGCGGTCTACCGGTAGTAAACCAAGGCCGCTTGGCAAGTCTCAGTCCAATCCGGAAATGTTAAACCCCCACACACGAAAGAAAGGTAGAAATGACCACCGGAGGAGAACGAAGCGCCAGAATGCAAAACAGACAACGGGGAAAATGCTCGGATGCATGAGATGAACACGTATGCAAATGCAATGCACATGATGACATGATATGAGATGCATGACAACGACAACAACACACGGAGAGAAAAACCCGAACCCAAGAAAATAAAATAACTTAACGCCGGAAATGGCTAGAGTTGGATTACATATTAGGAAAATCACATCCGGGGTGTTACAACACTCCACCACTATGAAAGGATCTCGTCCCGAGATCTAGGACTGAAAGAACGCCGGGTATTCAGAACGGAGGTGATCCTCGCGTTCCCAGGTGGCTTCACGGTCGGAATGGTGTGACCACTTGACTTTGAGGAATTTGATTGACTTGTTGCGAGTCTTGCATTCAGTCTCTTCAAGAATAGCAACGGGGTGCTCATGATAAGAGAGATCTTCTTGGAGCTCAATGTCCTCGAAGTTGACGGTGCGGTCAGGAGTCTTGAAGCACTTGCGGAGCTGAGAGACATGGACACGTCATGCACATTTGCAAAGTTTGAAGGAAGCTCGAGTTGATAGGCGAGATCGCCTCTCTTGCTGACGATCTTGAAAGGTCCCACGTATATAGGGGCAAGCTTCCCTTTGATACCGAAGCGACGAGTACCTTTCATTGGAGAGACGCGGAGGTAAACATGATCTCCGATCTCGAAAGCCAAATCACGGTGCTTACTATCATAGTAGCTCTTCTGGCGTGATTGGGCTTCTTTGAGGTTATCTCGAATGACTTTGCACATCTCCTCTGCCTCTGTGATTAAGTCATTACCGAGAAGCTAACGTTCACTGGTTTCAAAACAGCTGAGAGGGGTACGGCAGTTCCTTCGATACAAAATTTTGAATGGGGCCTTGCCCGAACTTGCTTGAAAACTGTTGTTGTAGGAGAATTCAGCATATGGAAGACAATCCTCCCACTTCATGCCGAAGGAGATCACACAAGCCCTGAGCATATCTTCAAGAATCTGGTTGACACGCTCGACTTGACCGTTAGTTTGAGGGTGGAAAGCTGTGCTGAAGCGGATGTTGGTGCCCATGGCCTTCTAAAAAGAAACCCAAAACTTGGAGGTAAAGATGTTGCCACGGTCTGAAGAGATCACTTGTGGAATACCGTGTAGAGAGACAATCCGAGAGGTATAGAGCTCCACCAATTGAGCTGCAGTAATTGACTCTTTGATAGGCAGAAAGTGAGCCACTTTAGTGAGTTTGTCGATGACAACGAATATAGCATCATTGCCACGTTTGGACTTTGGAAACCCAGTCACGAAGTCCATCTCAATGTGGTCAAACTTCCATTCTGGAATGGCAAGAGGTTGGAGGAGACCAGCTGGCCTTTGGTGTTCTACCTTCACTCTTCTGCAGACATCACATTCGTTCACAAACTGAGCAATCTCGCGCTTCATACGAGTCCACCAATAAGCCTGCTTGAGGTCCTGATACATCTTCGTGCTCCCGGGGTGGATGGAGAGGAGAGAATTGTGAGCCTCATTCATGATCACTTTACGAAGGTCACCTTTGGGCACAACAATACGATCCTCGAAAAAGAGAGTATCCTTGTCATCAAGGCGGTAGCACTTGTACTTGGGTTGACTCTTGGCAATCCCAATCTTCACCTTTCTTCACCATAGCATCAAGAAGCTGAGCTTGGCGAATCTGGTCTTCCAAGGTAGGAGAGACTTGAAGGTTGGCGAGGAAACCTTGAGGAACAACTTGCAGATTAAGTTTGCGGAAAACTTCACAAAGCTCGGGTTGATAAGGCTTGAGAATAAGACTGTTGCAATAAGCCTTCCTGCTCAATGCGTCAGCAATCACATTGGCCTTGCCTGGAGTATACTCGATACTCGGATTATACTCTTGAATCATTTCGACCCATCGAGTCTGCCTGAGGTTGAGATTAGGCTGAGTGAAGATGTACTTGAGACTCTTGTGGTCAGTGAAAATATCCACTTTCCTTCCTAATAAGAGATGTATCCAAGTCAAAAGAGCATGCACAACTGCCGCCAAGTCGAGGTCATGAGTGGGGTAGTTCTTCTCGTTGGGCTTCAACTGGCGAGAGGTATAAGCCACAAATTTCTTTTCTTGCATCAACACTGCACCGAGACCTTGGAGAGAGGCATCACAAAAGACCTCATACGGTTTGGATTCATCAGGAGGAGTCAGAACTGGAGCAGTGACCAATTTCTCTTTCAAGGTGTTGAAAGCAATGTCACACTCCAGAGACCAAACGTACTTGACGTGCTTCTGGAGAAGATTTGAGAGAGGCTTCGCGATCTTAGAAAAGTTTTCAACGAATCTTCGACAATAGCTTGCGAGACCGAGGAAGCTACGGAGTTGCTTCACGTTCTGAGGTGGTTCCCAATTCACAATTGCAAACACCTTCTCAGGATTCACCGCAATGCCCTTGGCAAAGATGATATGACCAAGATAAAGAACCTCATCGAGCCAAAATTCGCACTTGGAGAACTTGGCGTAGAACTGGTGTTCCCTGAGCTTATCGAGCACCAAACGCAAGTGCTTGGCATGATCTTCCTTGTTCTTCGAAAAGACCAGAATGTCGTCGAGATAGACCAAAACAAAGTCATTGGTGTAGGCGTTGAATATGAAGTTCATCATGCGAGAGAAAGTCGGAGGAGCGTTGACGAGGCCAAAAGACATGACAGTGTATTCATATGAACCATAGCTTGTCCTGAAAGCCGTCTTTGGAATATCTTGCTCACGGATTCGAATCTGATGATAACCCATATGGAGATCAATCTTGGAGAATACTTGGGCACCTTTGAGTTGTTCGAACAACTCGTTGATGTTGGGAAGTGGGTATTTGTTCTTGATAGTCTTCTTGTTCAATGGACGGTAGTCAACACAAAGTCGGTCCGTTCCATCCTTCTTCTTCACAAAAAGAACACCACAACCCCACGGAGAAGAACTAGGTCGGATGAGACCCATTCTCTCTTGAATATCGAGTTGCTTCTTCAGCTCCTTCAACTCTTCAGGTCTGAGCTTGTAAGGACGCTTGCACACTGGTTTCGTGCCAGGCTCAAGATCAATGACGAATTCAACTGGCCGGTGCAGAGGCATTCCTGGAAGGTCTTCTGGAAAGACGTCTTGATATTCTCAAACGACTGGAATTTGCGAGATAGCATCCAGTTCACCCTTCTCATTGAGAGAGAACAGACGGATGGTAGCATTGCGAGCGGCAAAGACAATTACATCCTCAGACGAATGAGTCAATTGAATCTGCCTGGCTGCACAATCAAGATGCGCCTTGTGCTTAGAAAGCCAATCCATTCCGAGAATAAGATCAATATCCGAGTTTCCCAGAACAATAGGAGAAGCTAGAAATTTGTAGTCGCCCAACGTGATAGTAATATTCGAAACGCTAATATTAGCTGTCATTTGCTTGCCCGGTGACACAATTTGCATGGAACTTTGCAAATACTGATAATCGCACTCATACTTAGATGCAAAAGGTTTGGAAATGAAACAATGCGATGCACCAGTGTCAAAAAGAACTTTTGCAGGGATATCGTTAACAGGAAGGTTACCCATGATGACATCTGACGAATCCTCTACCTGAGCTGCATTCACCATATTAACCTTGGCGTACTTGGGGTTATGCTTGACCACAGCTGTACTTGCCGATCTCACAGGAGGAGGAGGGAGACGCCTCTGGTTGAAGCATTTGTTGGCATAGTGACCCTTCTGTTGGCACTTGTTTCAAGTGACCTCTGAAAGCGGACGGTGGTACGGAGCACTCGATCTTGGAGCTTGAGACGAAGTCTTGTTCTGAAAGCCAGGTTGGGTGGGTGGGAAGATCCACTGCCACCTTTGCTCTTCTGATACGGCTGACGGAATGGAGGAGGAGGAAGCCAATACTTCTGCTGCTTGGCCACTTGAGTAGAGGAAGAAGGAGTAGTGTCTCTGACTCGCTTCTTGGAAGCATCACACCTCAGTTGAGCACCCTCTTCCTTCAATGCCATGTTGTAGAACTCATCGTACCTCAAGGGCTCAAAGAGAACAAGAGCTAGCTGGATTTCTTCTCTGAGACCACCCCTGAACTGGTATATCATGCTCTTCTCGTCAGGGACGTCCTGCTTAGCAAAGCGGGCTAGCTTCTGAAACAACTTGTTGTAGTCATAGACAGACAAAGAGCCTTGCTTCAGGTTGCGGAATTCCTCACGCTTGCTTTCAACCACGCTCTGAGGAATATGATGAGCTTTGAAATCTTGACGGAATTCATCCCAGGTAATCACACGGCCTCCTCTGGAATCCTTGTACTGCTGGAACCACTCTGCATCTTGGTCTTTGAGTTGGAAGGAATCGAACTTGACAAAGTCCTCAGGCCTGACGTTACTGCACTCGAAATGCTTGCACAGATCCATGAGCCAATCGTCAGCATCAGTTGCCTCAACACAATTGCTGAAAGTCTTTGGCCCGTTAGCAAGGAACTGGTTGAGTGTAGCAAAGTGATTCTGATTGTTTCCTTGGTTGCCTTGGTTCACTTGATTGCGCTCTTGAAGAATTTGCATGATCAACTGTGTGTTTGCATTGGTTGCGGCCATCACAGCTTGCCATGCCTCCGGAGGAGGTGGAGGTGGTGGCGGATCCTGATTCTGATTCTGATTTTGATTGCTGCTCTTAGCGGGAGCCATCCTGAAGAGGGTGACAACCGTTAGCACATTGACACATAAAATGAAGCTGAATCAAACGGGTTGAAATTGCAACATATAGTCTTCACATCCGAACAAAATGAACGAATGCATTCCACTTGAAATGGTCACATATCCATAAATTGAGAAGCCACTTAGAATTTAGGTAGAGAAATAAATCAACAAGGTACGGATCAAGAACGAATACTCGGTAAGATATCCCATTCTCAAACCAAATATCCATGGAAGAAGAACTAGAGCTACAAGAATTACCACCTATGAAACTCCCGAACCTTTCCGGTTATGCAATCAGGTGTTGGGGATACAGGGGAAGCATAATATCTCACCCAAAACTAGCAAATCCTACATCCAGCTGTATCCATCCTTCAACACATAACCGAGAAAAAACTTCGGAAACCATATACCTCAACCTTCGAAAAGCATCCGTTATACAAGTTATGGCAATACTCCCGAACTCCCGCCCCAGTACTGGGTGGCGTCGAGGTTATCTCACCAATGAACTGCATAAAAGAGATTTTCGATGTCGGCGTACTAAACTCAGGTATTCCAGAACTACAACAATAAAATTGTGATGACAACACCTCGGAGCTCAACTCCCCGGGACACTGCCACAACCCCTAAAGACAGGAGGCACCAAGAACAATGTTCTCGTCACAAAACCATCGAAACGATTCCAAGATACCCACGTGATCCTAAAAAAATTTAGTGAAATTTGAGAAGAGAAGAGTCAAAACTCTACGTCAGGATGCCTTACCAGAGCGATGAGGAGACTGGGGAGTAAAAAGAATTCCTAAACTCTCTGATATATAATTCCTAAATGACACAAAACATTTTTCCTGACACAACTCGGCCTCTAAAAAAACGATCAGTCAGTGGGGGCTCCTAAGATCGGGAAGGCTCTAATACCAACTTGTAACGCCCTCGATGCGGCTATATCTCCTACGTGTCGAGCCATGACTTAGAGGCATAACCGCATCGAAAGCAATGTCGCAAGTTAGGCAATCTTCACAACATCCCATGTAATATAGATAATAAAAGGGGAGATACATAGTTGGCTTACACTCGCCACGTCAATCAAAGTACATAAATAGCATTACATCAACCAACCACTCATGGCCCGACTACGGCGCCAAAATAAAAGATCAACCCAACATGCGACACGGTCCCGATCGCCCCAACTGGGCACCATTACTGATCATCAGGGAAAGACACATAGTAACGGCGTGAGTCCTCGTCGAACTCCCACTTGAGCTCAAGCGCGTCATCTGGAACGGAGTCATCAGGCCCTGCATCTGGTTTGGAAGTAATCTGTGAGCCACAGGGACTCAGCAATCTCGCACCCTCGCGATCAAGACTATTTAAGCTTATAGGTAAGGCAAGGTACAATGTGTGGAGCTGCAGCAAGCGACTAGCATATATGGTGGCTAACCTTTTCGCAAGAGAGAGCGAGAAGAGAAGGCAAAGCGCGAACGAATAAATAGAGAACAAGCTGCGGCAAGCATTACTCCAACACCGTGATCACTTCCCGGACTCCGCCGAGAAGAGACCATCACGGTAACTCACACAGTTGATTCATTTTAATTAAGTTAAGGTTCAAGTTATCTACAACCGGACATTAACAAATTCCCATATGCCCATAACCGTGGGCACGGCTTTTGAAAGTTCAAATCCCTGCAGGGGAGTCCCAACTTAGCCCATGACAAGCTCTCACGGTCAACGAAGGAATAGACCTTCTCCTGAGACATTCCGATCAGACTCGGTATCCCGATTCTACAAGACACTTCGACATGTTAAAACAAATCTAGCAACACCGCCCGAATGTGCCGAAAAATCCCAATAGGAGCTGCACATATCTCGTTCTCAGGGCACACTCAGATGAGCGCTCCATACAACTAAAACCAAACCTCGAGTTTCCCAGAGGGGGTGCTGCACAGGACTCTAGTTCGGACCAACACTCAGAGGAGCACTGGCCCGAGGGGGTTTAAAATAAGATGACCCTCGGGCTCCGGAAACCCAAGGGAAAAAGAGACTAGGTGGCAAATGGTAAAACCAAGGTTGGGCATTGCTGGAAAAGCTTTAATCAAGGCGAACTATCAAGGGGTTCCCATTATCACCCAACTGCGTAAGGAACGCAAAATCCGGGAACATAACACCGATATGACGGAAACTAGGGCGGCAAGAGTGGAACAAAACACTAAGCGAGAGGCCGAGCCTTCCACCCTTTACCAAGTGTATAGATGCATTAAGATAACAAGATAATATAATGATATCCCGACAAGTAAATAATGTTCCAACAAGGAACAGTCTCCAATCTTCACCTGCAACTAGCAACGCTATAAGAGGGGCTGAGCAAAGCGGTAACATAGCCAATCAACGGTTTGCTAGGACATGGTGGGTTAGAGGTTTGACATGGCAATTTGGGAGGCATGATAAGCAAGTGGTAGGCATCGTAGCATAGGCATAGCAAAAGAGCGAGCATCTAGCAAAGCAAAGATAGAAGTGATTTCGAGGGTATGATCATCTTGCCTGCACAGTTTTCAGAGTTGACTGGATCCTCGAAAGCAAACTCAACGGGCTCCTCGTTAGCGAACTCGTCTCCCGGCTCTACCCAAACAAGACAAACAAGCAACAAGGACACAATCAACCACGTGCAAATGCAAACAACATGATGCAAACATGGTATGCTATGCGGGATGCGATATGTGATGCATATGCAAGATTTGACAAGGAATGAATGAACCTGGCCTCAACTTGGAAATCCAAGTGTGCCACTGGAAAGGTGATATGAAATCGCTTGAAAACGATATATAGATCGCCGGAATCGGAGTCACGGTTTGGAAATGGCAAGCAATTCAAATATGGCACCGGTGTGCGATATACAGCAAGTAGCCATCTAAATGCAACAAGATGAACATGCTACAACACCCAAACATGGCAACAAAATACATGGCAGGGATCCATTCATGATGCTTAACAAAAGATGAACACTGAGCTACGACCAATTCATCCATTAACAGGTTCAAACAAGCATGGCAAAAATGCATTTGGTAAACAGATTTCAGACTTAGTGAAATTAACACTCGTCTGGAATTTCAGATCAGGTAGCACACTTTGGAGCATGAAAACTATATGCTACAGGGCCTGAACATGGCAAAGTAAAGCATGGCATGGAGCTACTCAAAGAGCTTAACAAAAGTCCCTTAGTGACCTTGAGCCAAAAGGCATCAGAAAATACATTTGCAAGCATGTGAACATGGCAAAAACATAATCAGGTCACAGACTTAGTGAAAACTGGAACATGCAAAATCAGATATCAAGTAGGCATGTTTACGAGCTCGATGCACTCACTACAGAGCAAGTCATGACAATCTAAGGATACACCATCAAGAATACACATTATACAAGCTAGACATGGCAAGAACAATACACTGGTAGAAAAAGGGCATGTTGTCCCGGTTCGTAAGGGCCTTTTGTCCCGGTTCTGGCACCGGGACTAAAGGGTCGGTACTAATGCCCTGTCCCTTTAGTCCCGGTTCAATCCAGAACTGGGACAGATGGGCCTCCACGTGGCCTGTGCGCGGAGCCAAGGCAGGAGACCCTTTGGTCCCGGTTGGTGGCACCAACCGGGACCAATAGGCATCCACGCGTCAGCATTTCTGTGGCTGGGGTTTTTGTTTTTTTTGAAAGGGGGGGGGGGTTTGGGGGGTTAATTTAGGTGTTTCATATATTGTGTTAGCTAGCTATAATTAATAGAGAGAAGTGTCCTCTCTTATGTCCGTGCTTGGTCGACGCTACGTACTATACATATGTATAGAGAGGACTAGACACGCTAGCTAGCTAGTAAGCAAACGAAGGAAACAGAAGATCGTCATGAACATATATGCATACAGAGAGAAGTGATATCGACCACCTCTCCTTCTCCGAGAGATTGGTCGAACAACAAGTTCTCGTATATCTATCCGACACTACCGGCTACATATATACAATAATTATCTCTTACAAATATAATCATACGGACTCAGGGTCCACATTGTATTCTCCGTCTTCAGGGATCACGTGGTCAAGAAAGAATGCCGCCAATTCCTCTTGAATTGCTCGCATGCGAGCTGGTGCTAGGAGTTCATCCCGCTTCTGAAACATCTAATTTAAAGAAGGGGGTCAATACATATATATATATATATGAATGAATGAAACTCAACACAAATGATGGTAATAAAATAAAATTGTGAATGTTGTTATTTACGTACTTCATACTGTTCGTCAGTGTAGCCTCGCTCACAGGTCGTGTGGCGGATGGACTCGCAAACGTAGTATCCACAGAAATCATTCCCTTGTTCCTGCCACAACCACTTTACAAGAAATAGAGGTCAATCAAACTGATCAGCAAGAATGCCAAATGGTATTGATGAAACTAGCGCTTGAATGACTAGTAGATGCGCGGAACATTCTACTATAGTACTTACTTTCGGGTGTCTAAATTGCAGCTCCTTCGGCAGTCCCGGAGCTTTTCTGGTGAATTTTCTCAAAACCCTGCCGGACAAAGAAAACAATTACTTGATATATCAGGAAATGAACAAAGTTGCTGATATGGTGGATAATGATCGATTTAACTTACTTCTCGAGTATTTGAGTCAGGTCTGCATAGTCCTGGGGATCTTTTCGTCTTGAGTCTAAGACGGTTACTAGTCCCTGCTCAAGCTTAATCTCTAGGAGAATATAGTGGAAACTGCACACGCATGCATAACTCATCAATTACATTACTATAACCTTGACTAATATATAAGGGAAACCGAATACGCACAAGACAGTAACACTCACTTGAAGTTGTAAGGAAAGAGTATTATATCTTTGTTTTCATTTATTACCAACGATCGTAGCAAGTTGGCCTCGGTAGCTATGGCATCAAATTTAACCTGAGTTGCATCTATGAGATATGTGTTAATGAACCCAATATCACCGACTTGTCTTTTCTTCAATTCGGCGATCTTCAATCTGCATAATATAGTGAGGATGATTATAAATACATGCAATGAAAGAGCTGAGCTATATAGAGAGACTTAATGACAGAAGTAGTACTACTTACAGACAGTAGCAGGCGACCGTTGTTTTATCGAGGGCCAATTGATTAAAAAACAGATAGAACTCCTCAAATGGAACAGGCAACAGTGCAATTCCAATGAGGTCATGCTCCTTTTTAACTTTCACATACAAAGTACTCCTCCCCCCAGAGTCTTGCAGATTTTCAAGTACCAATCATGCAATCTTCGCATCATCGTTGATAGAGATCTTTCATCTTTGACGAGAGGCTTCCCGTACTCGTATCTTTGTATCTGCACCTCCATGGGTTCATAATGTACATCGTCGGGCAGGTAATCTGCAAGATTGCTATAACCGGGCACCATCCTCGGATCATTAGCGAAGTTGTGGCTAGGCACCTTGAGCGGGGGGCACGATTGCTTCGCTTGTTTGCCGAGCTGGGCAATTTGTTTCCCAGCTCGTTGTTCTTTCAGCCTTTGATCACAGACAGTACTTCCCGACTGCTCCGCTTCGGCAAATTCCTTTCTAATAATGCGCTCATAGTTTCCTTTCGGCGGAGACTTGGGTGGTTTTGTCAGGGTAGCCAGAGTGCGCTTCGCTTTCACCGGATCTACCTTCTCCTCCGGAAGTGGATGTCTCTTTGCTTTCAACCCTTGAAACCAGTCATCCACTTCGATTCGTGCGGTCTCGGCGTTCTCCTCCGGGGTCCTCTCGTATGGTAACTTCTCTGGAGTCTTCAGAGAAGGACCGAATCTTTATGTCCTCCCACCTCTGGCTGTACTGCTAGACGCCGGCCGAGCAGACGGAGCGGTTGTCTTCTTTACTTGCTTACAAGGCGGAGGAGAAGGAGTACGATGCGCCGGAGCAGCCGGAGCGGCGGCAGGTCTCTTCCGCCCTTGCTGACAAGGCGGAGAAGGAGGAGGCTGGCTGCTCGGGCGCGTCGACGCAGGCGGAGAAGGAGGCGGAGTGCCGCCACGCGCTAGAGAAGGAGCTGGTCGAGTGCCCTGATCGTCACTCACCGGAGGAGGAGGCGATGGAGGAGGCGGAGTGCCCTGACTCGCCGGAGGAGGAGGCGGTGGAGGAGGCGGAGTGCCCTGACTTGCCGGAGGAGGAGGAGGAGGCGGAGGCATCCAGTTCGGAAGGTTGATGAGCTCCTTCCGCCATAGGCATGGAGTCTTCAAAGCAGACCCCAACCTAGTCTCCTCTTCACCGGTAGGGTGGTCAAGCTGGAGGTCCTCAAATCCCTCCGTTATTTCATCCACTATCACCCTAGCATATCCTTCTGGAATCGGTCGGCAGTGAAAAGTTGCGCCGGGTTCAGTAGGATAAACAGAGCCAACAGCCGCCTTGACCTTCAAATTCATCCATTGCGTCATAAGGTGGCAATTTTGAGACTCCGTGACAGCATCCACGGGATAGCTGGCAGGAGCTGTCAAGGCATTTTCCGGCTGAAGCAGCTCGGTGGAAGCCACGCTGCTTCTCCGCTGAGATGGCGGGGTAGCATCGGGGGAAGCTTCGGCAGTACGTTTGCTGCGATTTGCTTCTCGTTCCTCTATCGCTTGTACCCTTGCTTGCAGCGCCTGCATTTGTGTCTGCTGCACTTTTTTCCTCCTCTCATGGGATTTGTAACCGCCAGCATCCGAAAACCCAACCTTCCACGGAATGGAGCCTGGCGTGCCTCGTGTCCGTCCAGGGTGCTCAAGATTCCCGAGGGCCATTGTGAGCTCGTCGTTCTCTCTGTCTGGAAAGAACGTCCCTTGCTGCGCTGCTTCAATATACTGCTGAAGCTTCCTGACTGGTATGTCCAGTTCATCATTCATCCAAATGCACTTCCCTGTTACTGGGTCCAAGGTTCCGCCAGCCCTGAAGAACCAAGTCCGGCAACGGTCTGGCCAGTTAATTGTCTCTGGTTCGATCCTTTTATCAATCAGATCATTCTCAGTCTTGGCCCACTTAGGCCGGGCTACGAGGTAGCCACCTGACCCCCTGTGATGGTGATGCTTCTTCTTCGCAGCATTTTGCTTGTTTGTCGCCGACATCTTCTTACTCTTTTCCGATGTCTTGTGGGCCACAAATGCGGGCCAGTGATCTCTGATCTTCTCAT
This sequence comes from Triticum urartu, assembly GCF_003073215.2. Taxonomy (NCBI): domain Eukaryota; kingdom Viridiplantae; phylum Streptophyta; class Magnoliopsida; order Poales; family Poaceae; genus Triticum; species Triticum urartu. The sequence continues at coordinate 557,127,855 of NC_053023.1, forward strand.
ATCTGCCCTTGAATTCTGGTGTCTCATTATTTTCGACAAACTTATTCAACTCTTTCTTCCACCTCCTGAATAGTTCTGCCATCCTCTTAAGAGCAAAAGACTTGATTGATTGCTCTTTAACTGGGTTCTCTGGATTATCCTCTGGCGGTAGGGTGAAATTTGACTTCAGCTCAGTCCAAAGATCATTTTTCTGCATATCATTGACATAAGACACCTCAGGGTCTTCTGTAGTCGGCTTAAACCATTGCTGGATGCTGATCGGGATCTTGTCCCTAACCAGAACCCTGCACTGAGCAACAAATGCGTTCTTTGTTCGGATGGGTTCAATCGGTTGGCCGTCGGGCGCGATTGCTATGATCTCAAACCTTTCATCCGAGCTCAACTTTTTCTTCGGGCCTCGTCTCTTTACCGAAGTTGTGCTCGATCCGGAGGGCTAGAAAAAAGAACAAAGACTTAATTAATATGTGTACATACCAAAACAATGAATGCATCAATTAGCTAGTCAACACAGGCTTAACTAATATATATACCTGGCCGGACTCGGTTCGGTCACCGGAGCCGTCATCACGGTCTCCTTCTTGCACCGGCATTGGGTCACCGGAGCCGTCCTCATGTTCTTCTTCTTGCACCGGCATTAGGTCACCGTAGCCAGCTTCTTTACCCTCTCCTTCCAGACCATCGGTGTCGTTGAGAAACAACAAGACGGCATCACTTCCTTCTGCGATTATGTCCCTCAACAATGCTTCTTTTGCTTCGTCTCGGGTGGTGTCCATAGTTTCTACAAATATTTACAACATGGCAATTATTATTCAAACATGACAGATGGATATATTAGTGGCAAACGTAGAACTAGCTACCTAATCATAGTAAGGAATCATATACATTAATTAGTGGCCTCGACGCTGCTTCTCTAGGGTTTGGGGTGGCCTCGACAATGCTTCAAGGGTTTGGGGTGGCCTCGAGAACGCTTCAAGGAGGGGGTAATATCGACCCCCCCACTTGTTGGAGCTATCGGGAGGGGGTATATCGACAATGACGACACTACATCTATGTCCCTCGACGACCCTCGTTCCCGATAAAAAAAAGAGGAAGCAGAAGAAAAAAGAGAGGAGAAGAAAGAATAGAGGAGAAGACTCCTCTATTCTTTCTTCTCCTCTCTTTTTTCTTCTTCCTCTTCTTTTTTTATCCTCTTCTTCCTCTCATGTTCGAGAGGATCGCCGAGGGGTCGGGAGGTTGCCTAGTGTCAAAGGATACAACAAAACCATGTCTTCATCATTAGGCGAAAGTAACAGGTGCATGATGGTACGAAGCTCTCCAAAGTTATTTTGGAACGGAGTCCTAGATAGGATAATTCGCTTTTTGGTACAAAGTTCAGCAAGAACCTTCCAAATATCGTTATTTGGAAGGCCTTTGCTGAAATTCATACAAAAAGGCAAATTATCCTATCCGGGACACCATTCCAAAATAACTTTGGAGGACTTCGTCATGCCCTGGTTACTTCCGGCTAATGATGAAGCCATGCATTTCTTCAATACTTTGACACTAGGAAACCTCTCTTGACCCCTCGGCGATCCTCGACCCCTCGAACCCTCGACGACCCTGGAACCCTCGACCCCTCGGCGATCCTCTTCTTCCTCTCATGTTCGAGAGGATCGCCGAGGGGTCGGGAGGTTGCCTAGTGTCAAAGGATTCAACAAAACCATGTCTTCATCATTAGGAGAAAGTAACAGGTGCATGATGGTACGAAGCTCTCCAAAGTTATTTTGGAACGGAGTCCTAGATAGGATAATTCGCTTTTTGGTACAAAGTTCAGCAAGAACCTTCCAAATATCGTTATTTGGAAGGCCTTTGCTGAAATTCATACAAAAAGGCAAATTATCCTATCCGGGACACCATTCCAAAATAACTTTGGAGGACTTCGTCATGCCCTAGTTACTTCCGGCTAATGATGAAGCCATGGATTTCTTCAATACTTTGACACTAGGAAACCTCTCATATATATCCATCTATAGCCACATACATATATAAATGGAAAAAATGCTATGAACAAAAATACATATATACTTGGTAAATATTCTATGAAACATCGTTTCTCATATATATCAATGCATACATCCATGGATCATCATTGCTCATATATCCATAGTCATATATAAAAACTTTCTGCCTATGAACAAAAAACTTTGTATGAACAAAAAAACATTTTTGACATATTTAGCACATTCTAAATTTTCCTAACTCTTTTACAACCACAAAAATTACTCCAACTTCATGACAGTACCCACACTCCATTTCACCAAAAACCTTCTGATCCATAGTTCAAATTTTTTAAATTTCATTCAAATGAAATTTGAACCAGATTCAAATTCCTTGCTGAAAACCTATTCTAAACCAATCAAAAAATTCTGAAATTTTGCCATCACCTTTGTCTTGCATCAGTACCTCACCACAAAAAATATCATAAATCCTCAAAATGCCCAAAGCCATCTAGCATTTGATCAAACACCCTCTATATGCATTGTTCATATCTGTAAAAAAATTCAGAAATTTCAAAAAAGTTTGTTACTGCTCCACTCCTTCTCCTCTCCTCTCCTTCTCCTCTCCTTCTGCTGTTCAATGCGTCGGGGCCGCCGGCGACCATGGAGCAGGGGCAGAGAGCAAGGGCCGCACTCGATCGGGACCATGGGAAAGGGGGGCTCACTTCGAGGGGGGCGGCGATGGCAGGAGTCCGGCGACGAGGATGGCGGGCTCGGGGCGGCACGCGGTGACGGGGACAGCGGTCTCAGGACGGCGCGCGGCCGGCGACAGGGACGAGGAGGGGTGGGCTCGGGGAGGCACGCAGCGACGGGGACGATGAGGACGGAGGGCTCAGGGATGCCGGCGATGAGGACAGCATGGGCTCGTGGAGGCGACGACGTTGGCGGCAGCGGCGTAGACAGCGAGGTGGAGTAGCCTGACAGCGTCGTCAGCGGGGGAGGGGGGAACTGGCGATGCAAACTGAAAATTTTCACAAGTGTTTGTTATATAGTCCAAGCTTTAGTCCCGATTGGTGGCGTAAACCGAGACTAATTCCCCCTTTAGTCCCGGTTGGTGCCAGCAACCGGGACCAAAGGCCTCTTTTCAGCAGCCCAAAGGGCGGGAAGCAGCGGCCTTTGGTCCCGGTTGGTGGCACCAACCGGGACTAAAGAGGGGCATTGGTCATGGTTCGTGGCACCAACCGTGACCAATGCCCCCTTTAGTCCCGGTTGGTGCCACCAACCGGGACCAAAGGCCTTGTGCTGCCCGCGCCCAAATGTTTAGTCCTACCTCGCTAGTTGAGAGGGAGCCGCACCTGTTTATAAGGTGCGGTGCGCCTTCCCTCTCGAGCTCCTCTCTAAAGCAGGCTTTCAGGCCTAACCGTGCAATGTGTGCCTATGGGCCTACTGGGCCTCCCACGGGCCTGAATCCTGGCCCATGGTAGGGTTTCTAGTCGTCTTCAGGCCGTGGGTGCCAGTAGGTGGCACTTTTTTGTTTTTTTGTTTTCTTTGTTGATTTATTTATTTTATTTTGTTTCTACTTACAACAAAATACTTATTGTTGCTATTTTTATTTTTTTCTAGTTTTTTGTTTTGTTTTCTGTATTATTTATTTTGTTTTGTTTTTTGCTTTATTTTTTAATTCTTTTTGCTTTTAGGTCAGCAAAATTATAAACTTTCTGTTGCTTTATTTATTTTATTTTGTTTCTACTTACAACAAAATACTTATTGTTGCTATTTTTCCAGTTTTTTTGTTTTGTTTTCTGCATTATTTATTTTCTTTTGTTTTTTGCTTTATTTTTTTATTCTTTTTGCTTTTAGTTTTAGAAAAATTATAAACTTTCTGTTAGTGCCATTAGTTTTCAAATTTCAAAACACTTTTTTAGTTTTTTTGTTTTCTTTGTTGCTTTATTTATTTTATTTTGTGATTAACTTTACTATAAAAATAATTTTTTTCCTGTTTTTTGATTTGTTTTTTGCATTATTTATTTTCTTTTGTTTTTTGCTTTAATTTTTAATTCTGTTTGCTTTTAGGTTAGCAAAATTATAAACTTTCTGTTAGTGCCATTAGTTTTAGAAAAATTATAAACTTTCTGTTAGTGCCATTAGTTTTCAAATTTGAATAGTTAAAATTTGAATTCTTTGAAAATTGTTTGAATCACAAGTTTGTGATTAACTTACTAAAAAAATGAGAATAGATGCGCTTATAGAGAAAATTCAACCTAAATTCCTAGTAAATTTCTATGAATTTTATAGAAATTCACTATGAATTTAGGTTAAACTTTTCTGTATTAGGGCATCTATTTTCACTTTGAGAGGAGCTCAACAAGGCAGAGAGGGAAGGGCTTATAAACCGGTGTGAGCCCCCTTCGGTTGGTGAGGTGGGAGTAAACTCTGCCCGCAACGAGGACCAACCCTTTAGTCCCGGTTTGTGGCACAAACCGGGACTAATGGTCATGGGCCAGGGGCGAGGAGCAAAATTATAAACTTTCTGTTAGTGCCATTAGTTTTAGAAAGTTGAAAGTTGAAAGTTGGCATGGGCCAGGGACTAATGGTCATGGTATTATGAGGGCCGAACCATAAGACATGAAAGCATTTCAAATGAACTCTGAAAAAGTTGAAAGTTGGGATGGTATCATAATTTCACCCACATAGCATGTGCATGTACAAAACAGACAATGGTAGCATGTTCGTGTGTTACAAAGTTGGCATGGTATCATCATAATAGTTGTGGGAGAAAGTCTTCATTTTTTCTTCGCTTGTGTCATTTGCTTATTGCGCCGTAACCATGGATAATCTTCATTGTTTATCAGGATGCGTGGGTCAGCCTTGACATTGAAGGGAGGAATTTCATGAAACTTTTCATAATCTTCAGACATGTCTGTCTTGCCGTCCACTCCCAGGATGTCCCTTTTTCCTAAAAGAACTATGTGGCGCTTTGGCTCATCGTATGATGTACTCGCTTCCTTATCTTTTCTTTTTCTCGGTTTGGTAGACATGTCCTTCACATAGATAACCTGTGCCACATCATTGGCTAGGATGAACGGTTCGTCAGTGTACCCAAGATTTTTCAGATCCACTGTTGTCATTCCGTACTGTGGGTCTACCTGTACCCCGCCGCCTAACAGATTGACCCATTTGCACTTAAACAAAGGGACCTTAAAATCAGGTCCATAGTCAAGTTCCCATATGTCCACTATGTAACCATAATATGTGTCCTTTCCGCTCTCGGTTGCTGCATCAAAGCGGACACCGCTGTTTTGGTTGGTGCTCTTTTGATCTTGGGCGATCGTGTAAAATGTATTCCCATTTATCTCGTATCCTTTGTAAGTCAATACAGTCAAAGATGGTCCCCTGAACAACAAGTACAACTCATCACAAACAGTGTTGTCACCTCTAAGACGTGTTTCCAACCAACTACTGAAAGTCCTGATGTGTTCACATGTAATCCAGTCATTGCACTGCTCCGGGTGTTTGGAGCGCAGACTATTCTTGTGTTCATCGACATACGGGGTCACCAAGGTAGAGTTCTGTAGAACTGTGTAGTTTGCTTGAGACCAAGAATATCCGTCCCTGCATATTATTGAGTCTCTTCCAAGAGTGCCTTTTCCAGTCAGTCTCCCCTCATACCGCGATTTAGGGTGACCTATCTTCTTAAGGCCAGGAATGAAGTCAACACAAAACCCGATAACATCCTCTGTTTGATGGCCCATGGAGATGCTTCCTTCTGACCTAGCGCGGTTACGGACATATTTCTTTAGGACTCCCATGAACCTCTCAAAGGGGAACATATTGTGTAGAAATCGGGCCCTAGGATGACAATCTCGTTGACTAGATGAACTAGGATGTGCGTCATGATATTGAAGAAGGATGGTGGGAACACCAGCTCGAAACTGACAAGACATTGCGCCACATCACTCCTTAGCCTTGGTACGATTTCTGGACCGATCACCTTCTGAGAGATTGCATTGAGGAATGCACATAGCTTCACAATGGCTAATCGGATGTTTTCCGGTAGAAGCCCCCTCAATGCAACCGGAAGCAGTTGCGTCATAACCACGTGGTAGTCATGAGACTTTAGGTTCTGAAACTTTTTCTCTGGCATATTTATTATTCCCTTTATATTCGACGAGAAGCCAGTCGTGACCTTCATACTGAGCAGGCATTCAAAGAAGATTTCTTTCTCTTCTTTCGTAAGAGCGTAGCTGGCAGGACCTTTATACTGCTTCGGAGGCATGCCGTCTTTTTCGTGCAAACATTGCAGGTCCTCTCGTGCCTCAGGTGTATCTTTTGTCTTCCCATACACGCCCAAGAAGCCTAGCAGGTTCACGCAAAGGTTCTTCGTCATGTGCATCACGTCGATTGAAGAGCGGACCTCTAGGTCTTTCCAGTAGGGTAGGTCCCAAAATATAGACTTCTTCTTCCACATGGGTGCGTGTCCCTCAGCGTCATTCGGAACAGCTAGTCCACCAGGACCCTTTCCAAAGATTACGTAGTGTAAATCATTGACCATAGCAAGCACGTGATCACCGGTGCGCATGGCGGGCTTCTTCCGGTGATCTGCCTCGCCTTTGAAATGCTTGCCTTTCTTTCGACATTGATGGTTGGTCGGAAGAAATCGACGATGGCCCAGGTACACATTCTTCCTGCATTTGTCCAGGTATATACTTTTAGTGTCATCTAAACAGTGCGTGCATGTGTGGTATCCTTTGTTTGTCTGTCCTGAAAGGTTACTGAGAGCGGGCCAATCATTGATGGTCACGAACAGCAACGCCTTAAGGTTAAATTCCTCCTATCTGTGCTCATCCCACGTACGTACACCATTTCCATTTCACAGCTGTAAAAGTTCTTCAACTAATGGCCTTAGGTACACATCAATTTCGTTGCCGGGTTTCTTAGGGCCTTGGATGAGAACTGGCATGATAATGAACTTCCTCTTCATGCACATCCAAGGAGGAAGGTTATACATACATAGAGTCACAGGCCAGGTGCTGTGATTGCTGCTCTGGTCCCTGAAAGGATTAATGCCATCCGCGCTTAAAGCAAACCATACATTCCTTGGGTCCTTTGCAAACTCATCCCAGTACTTTCTCTCGATTTTTCTCCACTGCGACCCGTCAGCGGGTGCTCTCAACTTCCCATCTTTCTTTCGATTCTCACTATGCCATAGCATCAACTTGGCATGCTCTTCGTTTCTAAACAGACGTTTCAACCGTGGTATTATAGGAGCATACCACATCACCTTTGCAGGAACCCTCTTCCTGGGGGGGCTCGCCGTCAACATCACCAGTGTCATCTCGTCTGATCTTATACCGCAATGCACCGCATACCAGGCATACATTCAGATCCTTGTATGCACCGCGGTAGAGGATGTAGTCATTAGGGCATGCATGTATCTTCTCCACCTCCAATCCTAGAGGGCATACGACCTTCTTTGCTGCGTATGTACTGTCAGGCAATTCGTTATCCTTTGGAAGCTTCTTCTTCAATATTTTCAGTGGCTTCTCAAATCCTTTGTCAGCCACAGCATTCTCTGCCTTCCACTGCAGCAATTCCAGTATGGTACCAAGCTTTGTGTTGCCATCTTCGCAATTGGGGTATAACCCTTTTTTGTGATCCTCTAGCATGCGATCGAACTTCAGCTTCTCCTTTTGACTTTCGCATTGCATCCTTGCATCAACAATGACCCGGCGGAGATCATCATCATCAGGCACATCGTCTGGTTCCTCTTGATCTTCAGCAGCTTCACCCGTTGTAGCATCATTGGGCACATCGTCTGGTTCCTCTTGATCTTCACCAGCTCCCCCCGTTGCAGCATCACCGTATTCAGGGGGCACATAGTTGTCATCGTACTCTTCTTCTTCGCCGTCTTCCATCATAACCCCTATTTCTCCGTGCCTCGCCCAAACATTATAGTGTGGCATGAAACCCTTGTAAAGTAGGTGGGAGTGAAGGATTTTCCGGTTAGAGTAATACCTCGTATTCCCACATTCAGTGCATGGACAACACATAAAACCATTCTGCTTGTTTGCCTCAGCCGCATCGAGAAACTCATGCACGCCCTTAATGTACTCGCGGGTGTGTCTGTCACCGTACATCCATTGCTGGTTCATCTGCGTGCATTATATATAATTAAGTGTCCAAATTAATAGAAGTTCATCATCACATTAAAACCAAAGTGCATACATAGTTCTCATCTAACAACATATAGCTCTCCAGAGCATCTAATTAATTAAACCATACATTGAAACTATGTAAAACATTTCAGTGCAAAAACAAATGCGATCATAATTGCAACCAAGGTAACAATTGATCCAACGGCATAATGATACCAAGCCTCGGTATGAATGGCATATTTTCTAATCTTTCTAATCTTCAAGCGCATTGCATCCATCTTGATCTTGTGATCATCGACGACATCCGCAACATGCAACTCCAATATCATCTTCTCCTCCTCAATTTTTTTTATTTTTTCCTTCAACAAATTGTTTTCTTCTTCAACTAAATTTAACCTCTCGACAATAGGGTCGGTTGGCATTTCCGATTCACATACATCCTACATAAATAAAATCTATGTCACGTTGGTCGGCATAATTTTCATAAACAATAAATGAACCAATAGTTATAAAGATAATATATATACCACATCCAACAGGACGAGGGCCGACGGGGGCGGATACCAAAACCATCGCACTATATAAGATGCAATAATAAAAGTAAGAAAATAATACAAGTATCTATGTAAACATACAAGTAAGAATATTTTTCCTTTCAGAAAGAAGATAAGAACAAGAGGCTCACCACGGTGGTGCCGGCGATGAGCTCGGCGCGGGTGATCGACGGCGGTGAAGACGGGGACAGGGCGTGACGGACCGCTAAACCTAGACAAATATTATGGAAAATGGAGCTTGGAGGTCGAGCTTGGAGAGGAGAAAGCTTAAGTAGTGTGGCTCGGGCATTCCATCGAACACCTTGTGTGCATAGGAGGTGAGCTAGAGCACCACCAAGCCCTCTCCCCCTCGGCCAGAGAAAAACAGAGCGCTGGGGTGCTCTGCTCGCGAGCGAGGGGTATATATAGGCACCTCATTGGTCCCGGTTGGTGACATGAGCCGGGACTAAAGGGAAACCTTTGGTCCCGGTTCAAGCCACGAACCGGGACCAATGGTGGTGGGCCAGGAGCGCGGCCCATTGGTCCCGGTTCATCCCACCAACCGGGACCAAAAGGTCCAGATGAACCGGGACCAATGGCCCACGTGGCCCAGCCGGCCCCTGGGCTCACGAACCGGGACAAATGCCCACATTGGTCCCGGATATGGACTGAACCGGGACTAATGGGCTGACCCGGTAACTCACACAGTTGATTCATTTTAATTAAGTTAAGGTTCAAGTTATCTACAACCGGACATTAACAAATTCCCATCTACCCATAACCGCAGGCACGGCTTTCGAAAGTTCAAATCCCTGCAGGGGAGTCCCAACTTAGCCCATGACAAGCTCTCACGGTCAACAAAGGAATAGACCTTCTCCCGAGACATTCCAATCAGACTCGGTATCCCGGTTCTACAAGACACTTCGACAAGTTAAAACAAATCCAGCAACACCGCCCTAATGTGCCGACAAATCCCGATAGGAGCTGCACATATCTCGTTCTCAGGGCACACTCAGATGAGCGCTCCATACAACTAAAACCAAACCTCGAGTTTCCCCGAGGGGGCGCTGCACATGACTCTAGTTCGGACCAACACTCACAGGAGCACTGGCCCGGGGGGGTTTAAAATAAGATGACCCTCGCGCTCCAGAAACCCAAGGGAAAAAGAGGCTAGGTGGCAAATGGTAAAACCAAGGTTGGGCATTGCTGGAAAAGCTTTAATCAAGGCGAACTATCAAGGGGTTCCCATTATCACCCAACTGCGTAAGGAACGCAAAATCCGGGAACATAACACTGATATGACGGAAACTAGGGCGGCAAGAGTGGAACAAAACACTAGGCGAGAGGCCGAGCCTTCCACCCTTTACCAAGTATATAGATGCATTAAGATAACAAGGCAATATAATGATATCCCAACAAGTAAATAATGTTCCAACAAGGAATAGTCTCCAATCTTCACCTGCAACTAGCAACGCTATAAGAGGGGCTGAGCAAAGCGGTAACATAGCCAATCAACGGTTTGCTAGGACATGGTGGGTTAGATGTTTGACATGGCAATTTGGGAGGCATGATAATAAAGTGGTAGGCATCGTAGCATAGGCATAGCAAAAGAGCGAGCATCTAGCAAAGCAAAGATAGAAGTGATTTCGAGGGTATGATCATCTTGCCTGCACAGTTGTCAGAGTTGACTGGATCCTCGAAAGAAAACTCAACGGGCTCCTCGTTAGCAAACTCGTCTCCTGGCTCTACCCAAACAAGACAAATAAGCAACAAGGACACAATCAACCACGTGCAAATGCAAATAACATGATGCAAACATGGTATGCTATGCGGGATGCGATATGTGATGCATATGCAAGATTTGACAAGGAATGAATGAACCAGGCCTCAACTTGGAAATCCAAGTGTGCCACTGGAAAGGTGAGATGAAATCGCTTGAAAACGATATAAAGATCGCCGGAATCGGAGTCACGGTTTGGAAATGGCAAGCAATTCAAATATGGCACCGGTGTGCGATATACAGCAAGTAGCCATCTAAATGCAACAAGATGAACATGCTACAGCACCCAAACATGGCAACAAAATACATGGCAGGGATCCATTCATGATGCTTAACAAAAGATGAACACTGAGCTACGACCAATTCATCCATTAACAGGTTCAAACAAGCATGGCAAAAATGCATTTCGTAAACAAATTTCAGACTTAGTGAAATTAACACTCGTCTGGAATTTCAGATCAGGTAGCACACTTTGGAGCATGAAAACTATATGCTACAGGGCCTGAACATGGCAAAGTAAAGCATGGAATGGAGCTACTCAAAGAGCTTAACAAAAGTCCCTTAGTGACCTTGAGCCAAAAGGGATTAGAAAATACATTTGCAAGCATGTGAACATGGCAAAAACATAATCAGGTCACAGACTTAGTGAAAACTGGAACATGCAAAATCAGATATCAAGTAGGCATGTTTACGAGCTCGATGCACTCACTACAGAGCAAGTCATGACAATCTAAGCATACACCCATCAAGAATACACATTATACAAGCTAGACATGGCAAGAACAATAACATAGCATGCACGGATCAACTACAACATCCTCGGCAAAATCGCTAACAAGTAGACAATCTGCCCAGATTCACGAAATAGCAAAAGTAGAGCTCGATTGACTCAAGCTAGGTTGCTCCATAATTTCAAACAAAGATATGGATGGATAGAGCACTACAAGATTAACAAAACATCCTTACTGATCATCCTCAAAAGAGGCATGGATCGCTGGGAAACAACATGAACATATGGCATATTGAAATAAACAGATCAAGGACTTGGTGGAATTGCTAAGTCCCTGAAATCATCATTAACGAATGCACCACTTTGCAAGCTTGTGCTAGTCACCACACACATCACAAAAATACATGGGTTGCACCTCTGGAAAGATGGCAAAACATATAACAAAATACATGTAGAGCTCAGGGGCATATCATGCACACAATAATCATGGCAAAAATGACAAATATCTAATTGGAGCAGCAGATCTGACAATTATCTCAAATATCATTCTTCCAACAGCATTTCGGGCATCAAGATGAACTCAAATGAAAATGACGCAATGAGATGAAATGATGTGCTCTCTGAGCGAACATTTTGATATGCTATATGCCCAAAACGGAGCTACGGATGCAAAGTTACGGCACGACGAACATAGCAATTTAGTTAGGGTTTCGGGGAAAAAAGTCAACCGAGATGTTTTGGATCTGAGATCTGCACGCTTCCTGAGGTCACCAGAGCTGTTCGCTGGAGAAGAAGCCGAGGTTGCCGGAGGGAGGAGCTCCCGAGGTAGCCGGGGCCGGCGAGGGGCGCCGCGGTGGTGACGGTGGCCGGCACCCGACCGGCGACGAGGCGGATGGGCGGCGCGGCGACCGGCGACGAGGGGCGCCGGGACGCGGCGAGCCGCCGACGATGGTGGCGGTGGCCGGCGCGGGCTCCGGGCGCCGGCGACGAAGGAGAAGGCGGCGGGGCGACCCGGGTGGGCGGCGGCGTGGCGCGGGCCTCGGGAGCCCTTCTTGGGCCAGGCAGGTCGGCGAAGTGGGGCGGCACGGCGGGCGAATGGCGGAGCGCCATGTGGTGGCGGCGGCGGTTTCGGACGTGTCCGGCCGGACAGAAAAATGTTCGCCGGCGCGTGGAGACGAAGGGGACTAGGGTTTCGGGGGGAGGAGAAGGGGAATTTCGGAGGGGGTCTTTATATAGGCATAGGAGGAGCTAGGAGAGTCCAAATGAGGTGCGGTTTTTGGCCACGCGATCGGGATCGAACGCTCTAGATGATGGAGAGGGTTTTGGTGTGTTTGGGGCCAACTTGGAGGGGTGTTGGGCTGCAACACACACGAGGCCTTTTCGGTCCCTCGGTTAACCGTTGGAGCATCAAACGAAGTCCAAATGGTACGAAACTTGACAGGCGGTCTACCGGTAGTAAACCAAGGCCTCTTGGCAAGTCTCCGTCCAATCCGGAAATGTTTAACCCCCACACATGAAAGAAAGGTAGAAATGACCACCGGAGGAGAACGAAGCGCCGGAATGCAAAACGGACAACGGGGAAAATGCTCGGATGCATGAGATGAACACGTATGCAAATGCAATGCACATGATGACATGATATGAGATGCATGACAACGACAACAACACATGGAGACAAAAACCCGAACCCGAGAAAATAAAATAACTTAACGCCAGAAACGGCAAGAGTTGGATTACATATTAGGAAAATCACATCCGGGGTGTTACAATATGTCCGGGCAGAAAAGTCTCACCCTGGATCGCATCGCTGTTGATGATCGGAGAAGCCATCAGGCCTAAAAGTGGCGACACAGAGGAACTCTCAATGAAATCACCAATGTCGGTGTCAAAACCGGCGGATCTCGGGTAGGGGGTCCCGAACTGTGCGTCTAGGCCGGATGGTAACAGGAGGCAGGGGACACGATGTTTTACCTAGGTTCAGGCCCTCTTGATGGAGGTAAAACCCTACGTCCTGCTTGATTAATATTGATGATATGGGTAGTACAAGAGTAGATCTACCACGAGATTAGAGAGGCTAAACCCTAGAAGCTAGCCTATGGTATGATTGTTGTTCGTCCTACGGACTAGAACCCTCCGGTTTATATAGACGAAGTCTTCAATCTTGTATCTTCATAGTCCAGGAGTCCGGTCGAAGGTATAGTCCAGCTATCCGGACACCCCCTAATCCAGGACTCCCTCAACGTTGGTGGTAAGCAGTATGACTATTATCACCCACAACTCTTTGTGTTCTACTCGTGCATATCATCTACGCATAGACCTGGCTCGGATGCCACTATTGGGGAACGTAGCATGCAATTTCAAAAATAATCCTATGATCACGCAATATCTATCTAGGAGATGCATAGCAACGAGAGGGGAAGAGTGTGTCCACGTACCCTCGTAGACCGAAAGCGGAAGCGTTATTTTAACGCGGTTGATGTAGTCAAACATCTTCACGATCCAACCGATCCAAGTACCGAACATACGGCACCTCCGTGTTCAGCACACGTTCAGCTCAATGACGTCCCTAGAACTCTTGATCCAGTAGAGGGTCGAGGGAGAGTCCTACTTGAACTCCTAGTCCAAGTAGGATTCTCCCCCCCCCCACCTTTTCTTCCAACAGAGGGGGAAAAGGGGAAGGAGAGGAGAGGAAGAGGGAAAGGGGGGCGCACCCCCTCCCCTTCCTATTCGGACTCCCCTTGGGGGGCGCCTCCCCCTTGTGGGCTGTCCTCTCTGCTCTCCCATGGCCCATAAGGCCCATGATTTCCCCCGGGGGGTTCCGGTGACCCCTCGGTACTCCGGTAAAATACCTGAATCACCCGGAACCATTCCGATGTCCGAATATAACCTTTCAATATATGAATCTTTGCCTCTCGACCATTTCGAGACTCCTCATCGTGTATGTGATCTGATCCGGACTCCGAACAAACTTCGATCACCAAAACACGTAACTCATAATACAAATCATCATCGAACGTTAAGCGTGCGGACCCTACGGGTTCGAGAACTATGTAGACATGACCGAGACACATCTCCGGTCAATAACCAATAGCAGAACCTAGATGCTCATGTTGGTCCCTACATATTCTATGAAGATCTTTATCGGTCAAACCGCATAACAACATACGTCATTCCCTTTGTCATCGGTATGTTACTTACCCGAGATTCGATCATTGGTATCATCATATCTAGTTCAATCTCATTACCGGCAAGTCTCTTTACTCGTTCGGTAATGTATCATCCCGCAACTAACTCATTAGTCACATTGCTTGCAAGGCTTAAAGTGACGTGCATTACCGAGAGGGCCCAGAGATACCTCTCCGGTACACGGAGTGACAAATCCTAATCTTGATCTATGCCAACTCAACAAACACCTTCGGAGACACCTGTAGAGCATCTTTATAATCACCCAGTTACGTTGTGACGTTTGATAGCACATAAGGTGTTCCTCCGGTATTCGGGAGTTTCATAATCTCATAGTCAGAGGAATATGTATAAGTCATGAAGAAAGCAATAGCAATAAAACTAAACGATCATAATGGTAAGCTAACAGATGGGTCTTGTTCATCACATCGTTCTATAATGATGTAATCCCGTTGATCGAATGAAAACACATGTCTATGGTCAGGAAACTTAACCATCTTTGATTAACGAGCTAGTCAAGTAGAGGCATACTAGGGACACTCTGTTTTGTCTATGTATTCACACATGTACTAAGTTTCTGGTTAATACAATTGTAGCATGAATAATAAACATTTATCATGATATAAGGAAATATAAATAACAACTTTATTATTGCCTCTAGGGTATATTTCCTTCATATTCACCACATGATATGTGTTTTGTTAGGAGCGTCTAGTATGATATGAGTCTTTGCTTTTTAGTTTGCCACAATCATCCTTACTATACACACCTTTTGAGAGGGACACGCATGAATCATGAAATTATTAGAATACTCTATGTGCTTCACATATCTTTTGAGCTAGGCAGTTTGCTCTAGTGCTTCACTTATATCTTTTTAGAGCACGACGGTGGCTTTATTTTATAGAAATTGTCGAACTCTCATGCTTCACTTATATTATTTTGAGAGTCTTTAAAACAGCATGGTAATTTTCTTAGATTATGAATTTAGTCCTAATATGATGGGCATCCAAGAGGGATATAATAAAAAATCATATAAAGAGCATTGAATACTATGAGAAGTTTGATTCTTTGCATTTGTTTTGAGATATAAAGATGGTGATATTAGAGTCATGCTAGTGATTAATTGTGGATTGGTAGAAATACTTGTGTTAAAGTTTTTGATTTCTGTAGCATGCACATATGGTGAACCGTTATGTGATGAAGTCGGAGCATGATTTATTTTTTGATTGTCTTCCTTATGAGTGGCGGGGACAAGCGATGGCCTTTTCCTACCAATCTACAACCTCCGTTCCTAAATATTTGTCTTTATAGAGATTTCAACAAGTGACTACATACGGAGCAAAACGAGTGAATCTACACTCTGAAATATGTCTATATACATCCGTATGTAGTCCATTTGAAATCTCTAAAAAGACAAATATTTAGGAATGGAGGGAGTATCCCCCTAGGAGCATGTGTGTAGTACTTTGTTTCGATGACTAATAAATTTTTGTAATAAGTATGTGAGTTCTTTATGACTAATGTTGAGTCCATGGATTATACGCACTCTCACCCTTCCACCATTGCTAGCCTCTCTGGTACCATGCAACTTTCGCTGGTGCATTAAATCGACCATATACCCTTCCTAAAAATGGCCACCATACCTACCTATTATGGCATTTCCATAGCCATTCCGAGATATATTGCCATGCAACTTCCACCGTTCCATTTTTGAAAGGAAATATGCCCTAGAGGCAATAGTAAAGTTGTTATTTTATATTTCCTTATTCATGATAAATGTTTATTATTCATGCTAGAATTGTATTGACCGGAAAACTTAATACATGTGTGAATACATAGACAAACACCGAGTCCCTAGTGAGCCTCTACTTGACTAGCTCGTTCATCAAATGACAACACATGTCTATGGTTCGGAAACTTAACCATCTTTGATTAACGAACTAGTCTAGTAGAGGCATACTTGGGACACTCTGTTTTGTCTATGTATTCACACATGTACTAAGTTTCCGGCTAATACAATTCTATAATGAATAATAAACATTTATCATGATATAAGGAAATATAAATAACAACTTTATTGTTGCCTCTAGGGCATATTTCCTTGAGTCTCCCACTTGCACTAGAATCAATAATCTAGTTCACATCGCCATGTGATTTAACACCAATGGTTCACATCACCATGTGATTAACACCCATAGTTCACATCACCATGTGACCAACACCCAAAGGGTTTACTAGAGTCAGTAATCTAGTTCACATCGCCATGTGATTAACACCCAAAGAGTACTAAGGTGTGATCATGTTTTGCTTGTGAGAGAAGTTTAGTCAACGGGTCTAATATATTCAGATCCGTATGTATTTTGGAAATTTTCTATGTCTACAATGCTATGCATGGAGCTACTCTAGCTAATTTTTCCCACTTTCAATATGTATCCAGATTGAGACTTAGAGACATCTGGATTGATGTAAAAGCTTGCATCAACGTAACTCTTTACGACGAACTCTTTGTCACCTACATAACGGAGAAATATTTCCTTAGTCCTCTTAGGTAACTAAGGATAACTTTGACCACTGTCTAGTGATCCACTCCTAGATTACTATCATACCCCCTTGCCAAACTCATGGCAAGGTACACAATAGGTCTGGTACACAGCATAGCATACTTCATACAACCTATGATTGAGGCATAGGGAATGACTTTCATTCTCTTTCTATTTTCTGCCGTGGTTGGGTTTTGAGTCTTACTCAACTTCACACCTTACAACTCAGGCAAGAACTCCTTCTTTGACTGCTCCATTTTGAACTCCTTCAAAATCTTATCAAGGTATGTACTCACTGAAGGTCTTATCAAGCGTCTTGATCTATCTTTATAGATCTTGATGCCCAATATGTAAGTAGCTTCACTGAGGTCTTTCTTTGAAAAAAATCCTTTTAAACACTCCTTTATGCTTCCTAGAAAATTCCACACGCTACTGCAGGTTGCTGCTAACGTGACACTACGATCAAAGACCCTTCGACGAAACTGTGTGCGATGCCATAATCACAAATGGTGGTGGAAAAACCGTCAAAAGGTGCAACACGTTTGCGATGGAGGATGCATCAAACACTGTTCAGATTTTAGTTGCGTGTGCGATGCAGGGCATACGGTTCAGCTCAATTAACTATTTGCGATGAGGGGGAACAAAAGAAACGGGCAGCCAGATGAAGGTGTGTATGATATATAGCATACGGTTCACTCGGATGAACTATTTGTGATTAGGAAACACAAAAGAAATGGGCAGTCAGATGAAGGTGTGTGTGATATACGGCATGCGGTTCACTCGGATGAACTGTTTGCGTTGAGGCAAGAGAACAGAAACGGTTCAATATAACAAGATGTTTGTGATACGCCGCAAACGGGTCTGTAATCAGAAATGTGTGTGAATACCGATAATAACATAAACGGTTCCCTAGTGTGGTCCGTGTTCATCTGATCATCATCTCCTTCTTGTGCTAGCTCGATGTTCCTTCTATGCTAAGTTTCCATTAATTGATGGCGTTTTATGAACACACCACTGTTTCCCGCCATTTCCTCACCTGTTTCCCACCACCCAGTGATATTGCGCATCAGCGGCGCATGACGCACGGAGGTGACAAGCGCAACCTATAGCACATCCACCTTTTCCAAGCATGCCAACCCACCAAAGCGCCGCCTCTGCCATCAACCTCATCGACGAGGAAAATGAGCAGGCACCACGGCCCGTCGAGGCCGAGGCGCTCCCCGGCAACGCGATTGATGACGCCGTGATGCACGTCATCGCCAGGGTTGAGCAGACCTTTGGCGCATGGCGCTTGAGCGCCGTGGATCAAGATAAGCATGTCAGCGCCGACAGGCTGCAGCTCGCCACACAACATGATCGATGGCGTGCCGCAGAGCAAGCTAGGCACGTCTGCGCCGATAGGCTGCACCTCGCCGCATGGAGAGACCGTTGGAGCGCTGTAGAGCGAGAGGCGCGGTGCGCCGCACAGCAAGAGCGGATCCATCAACGCTTGCCTGCTGTCGACACGGCGTCGCAGTTGGGTACATGTCCGGTCAGTACCCCCATTCCTCGCCTGGAGTGGGCAGAGGCCCTCAGTGAAGTACTAGCACCAGACGCATGTCATGCCGTACTTGCACCAGACACCCGCCGCGCCGTTCGCATGGGTGCCGCCGTTCGCCTTGTCCACGGTCCGCTGGATGCCAATGCGCTGGTCCGTAGGCTCGACCGCCTCCTTGGCCCAGGTGTCCACCTGGGCGCAGTAGAGGAACATGGCCGTCGCATCCTCGAGCTAGTGATCTCTGATGAAATAGCCAACTTGGAGCTTGAGATCACGCTCCAGTTGTACCGCGAGCGTGTCGACCACTTCGACGAACGCCTACACAAGTTCAGGCAGAGCCAAGAACTACCGTAGGCAAGGGCTGCTGGTCATGGTCTCATGGACATGTTTTATTTTGAAAAGTCGTTTCGACATGGATAGTTATGTATTCACAACAATCATAGTATTGCCCTGTTTCTATGTGTGTACTCTGTTTTTCATTCTTATATGTTCTGTTTCAATGTGTGTATATATGCTTTCCATTCTGTATATGTGGATGATAACAGCTAGTTTCAAATTAGTATACAAAAACAGATAGAAAATGGAATTCATAATATATATATATATATATATATTAATTGTTCATTAGGTCATCACAGAATATATATATATATATATAATCATCACATATACGTGATGATACTTAACTACTAGGTACAATGCATAAAATTGAAAACAAACAATACTAAAACTAATAATCCCTCCTGGGGCCAGTATTTCGGCAGCCCCTTAGCATCTCCCTGGAGCGCGGCGTCTTCCCAATGCGGAGGCAGTACCCCGCCTCCTCCGCCTCGCTGCGCTTGACGTACCGATCTGCCTCTTGCTGGTAGACGCGCGTGGCCGATCTTGCCATTTCGTTGGGCGCCCACCAGAGCTCCTCGTTGGTGGCATGCTGGAGCTTATCGGCCCACCTCCACGCAGAGACGAGGTGCCCAGCGCATATGACCTTCCTCGCGAAGTACCCGTCTTCGTACACCTCTTCGGCACGACGACGCACCCGGCCCAAAACTCCGCCGCCTCCTTTTTTCAGGCGGCATCTCGGGCTTCACAGGCCACTTGGTACCTGGCTTCCTCCTCCGCCATCTCCTTCTTGAACGCCACTTGCCTGGCTTTCTCAGCCAGCGGTAGTGACTTCCACAGACAAAGATTGTACTAGCCCCAAAAACAATCCAAAGTTGGGGGGTTCGGCGCAACCTCATCAGGCGCGGCGTAGGGGTCCTCGTCGCTGCTAATCGAGTGAGCGTCCTCGGGGGGTTGCGACTCCTCCTCGACGCGTGGGCAGATCGGCGGCGCCATGTCAGATATTTGAGAGAGAGAGAGAGGGAAAGCAAGGGGAGGATGTAGATGAGAATGCACACGGGACGACGTGAGCAAGGTAGTATTTAATTGGCGGCCAGAATATAGATCGACGGGGACAGTACACACGTCGGTCGCCAGAATTTATGAGTACTGTAGTTTGAATTACACATGATTCCCGCAGCAAAATCTGTGTGTGAACATAATAGCCAAAATTCGTGTGTGAACATAATAGCTGACGGTTTCCAATGCAGAACCATGTCTGATTAATGATACCCACCATCCAACTACCAAACCTCGAGCCGCGAGATAGACTGTCAATCGTGTGGGGGCCGGTTGTCTTGCCAGATCTTTACATTTTCTTTTTAGAACACCAGATATTTACATCGTGTGATGATTTTTCAACTCGCACACAAGTACACACAAATATGATTTTTCAAACCGTTATGGTTAGGCGTTGCATGTGGATGTAGTTCAAATTTGAATTACGGTCATTAAACGGTTAGAAAATCACTTAAATGTCTTTAAAAGGTCAAATGACCCCTGAATTTTTCCAAATTTTCACAAGACAGTTGTATTAGTGCATGTTAAACGTGAATAAATATTTGAAGGCCGTAAGAGGAAGTTATCTCCCGTTCGTCATTAAACATGCATTGTTCCCTCTCAGAACCACAAACCTTCTAGTGAGTTGCTCCGGCTTGTGAGGGGTGTGTGCCCAAACTTTCGTCAAACAGGCCAATTTTTTACCACATCATCTTGGTGACATGAAATTAATTTTTTGGAATTAAAATGTCATGCTACTCCATGCATGTGTGCCCATGCCTTGAGACCAATATGTTTGAAAATTCCTTCTAATTTACTGCACATGAAATTAACTCGCACACAAGTACACAAAAATATGATTTTTCAAACTGGTATGGTTAGGCGTTGCATGTAGATGTAGTTCAAATTTGAATTACGGTCATTAAATGGTTAGAAAAACACTTAAATGTCTTTAAAAGGTTAAATGACCCCTGAAATTTTCATAAATTTCACATGACAGTTGTATTAGTGCATGTTAGACGTAGAAAAAAATTTAAGGCCGTAAGAGGAAGTTATCTCCCGTTCGTCATCAAACATGCATTGTTCCCTCTCGGAACCATGAACCTTCTAGTGAGTTGCACCGGTTTGTGAGGGGTGTGTGTCCAAACTTTCGTCAAACAGGCCAATTTTTTTTACCACATCATCTTGGTGGCTTGACATTAAATCGACCAAGGTTTCATGTTTTTCTGATCACTTTTTTAATTTTTTGGAATTAAAATGCCATGTCACTCCATGCATACGTATGCATGTCTCCATGTCGTGAGACCAATATGTTTGAAAATACCTTCTAATTTACAGCACATGGAATTAACTTGCACACAAGTACACAGATATGATTTTTCAAACCGTTTTGGTTAGGCGTTACATGTAGATGTAGTTCAAATTTGAATTACGATCATTAAATGGCTAGAAAATCACTTAATTTTTTAAAAGGTCAAATGACCCCTAGAATTTTAAAAAAAAATCACATTACAGTTGTAGTAGTTCACGTTAGACATAGAAAAAACTTGAAGGCCGTAAGAGGAAGCTATCTCCCGTTCGTCATCAAACATACATTGTTCCCTCTCGGAACCACGAGCCTTCTAGTGAGTTGCTCCGGTTTGTGAGGGGTCTGTGTCCAAACTTTCTTCAAACATGCCAATTTTTTTACCACATCATCTTGGTGGCATGACATTACATCAACCAAGGTTTCATGTGTTTATGATTTTTTTTAATTTTTTGGAATTAAAATGCCATGTCACTCCATGCATACATATGCATTTGTCCATGTCGTGAGACAAATATGTTTGAAAATTCCTTCTAATTTACTGCACATGGAATTAACTCACACACAAGTACACAAATATGATTTGTCAAACCGTTATGGTTAGGCGTTGCATGTAGATGTAGTTCAAATTTGAATTAAATGGCTAGAGAATCACTTAAATGTCTTTAAAATGTCAAATGACCCCTAGAATTTTCTAAAATTTCACATTACAGTTGTAGTAGTGCACGTTAAACATAGAAAAAAATTGAAGGCCATAAGAGGAATCTATCTCCCGTTCGTCATCAAACATGCATTGTTTCCTCTTGGAACTACGAGTCTTCTAGTGAGTTGCTCCGGTTTGTGAGGGGTGTGTGTCCAAACTTTCGTCAAACATGCCAATTTTGACCAAATCATCTTGGTGATATGACATTATATCAACCAAGGTTTCATGTGTTTCTAATATTTTTTTTAATTTTTTAGAATTAAAATTCCATGTCACTCCATGCATACATATGCATGTGTCCATGTCGTGAGACAAATATGTTTGAAAATTCCTTCTAATTTACTGCACATGGAATTAACTCGCACACAAGTACACAAATATGATTTGTCAAACCGTTATGGTTAGGAGTTGCATGTAGATGTAGTTCAAATTTGAATTAAATGGCTAGAGAATCACTTAAATGTCTTTAAAATGTCAAATGACCCCTAGAATTTTCTAAAATTTCACATTACAGTTGTAGTAGTGCATGTTAAACATAGAAAAAATTGGAGGCCGTAAGAGGAAGCTATCTCCCGTTCGTCATCAAACATGCATTGTTCCCTCTCAGAACCATGAGCCTTCTAGTGAGTTGATTCGGTTTGTGAGGGGTGTGTGTCCAAACTTTCGTTAAACATGCCCAATTTTTTCCACATCATCTTGGTGGCATGAAATTATATCAACCAAGGTTTCATGTGTTTCTATTCTTTTAAATTTCAGAATTAAAATGCCATGTCACTCCATGCTTAATTGTGTCATAGCCTTGAGACTAATATGTTTGAAAATTCCTTCCAATTTACTGCACATGGAATTAAATCGCACACAAGTACACAAAATATGAGTTTTCAAATCGTTATGGTGAGTTGTTGCATGTACATGTAGTTCAAATTTCAATTACGATCATTAAATGGCTAGAAAATCACTTAAATGTCTTAAAAGGTCAAATGACCCCTGAAATTTTCCAAAATTTGACATGACAGTTATATTAGTACTACAAAATTTCTCGTACATTTAAAACACCATCCGTTGCCACTGTAATCCAAATTCGTCTTTCACAGCTAATAAAAAATATCTACAACATCACACACAGTTGTTTTCGAGGAACCGTTTGCGATGAAAATATCTAGGTCTATTTAAGTCTCCCTCCTTAAGCTTCACCGGCTCGTCTGCTCCAGTGCGGGCAACCCCCGAATCCACGAATCCCGACCCCCATTCCCGCACCCCCTTCTTGCAAAGATGACGCCGTGGAAACGCTTCGTGAAGGCCCGTACGATGGTCGTGTCCTCCCCCCCCCCCGAGCACCTCCGCCTGCGCTAAGAGCGCGGCCGCCTACGCCGAGAGTGTCACCGCATCCGCATTGAGCGCGGCCGCTTCTGCCGAGAGGGCGTTTGCGGCAGCCGATAGGGCAGCTGCAGCAGCCGAGATGGCTGCAACTCCTGCTGCGACGGCGGCTGCAAACTCCGAGAGCGCTCGAGCTGCCGTCCATGCCGTTGATGTCACCCTGGCCCTAGTCAAGGCCATCCACGCCAAGATCGAGGATGCACACGTCAAGATATTCCAGGTCACCTCGGACTCCAGCATGCAACCCACGTCTGAAAAGGCGGTGGTGGCCATGGAGCACCTGCTTCCTCATGAGGTCGCCAAGCGGGAGCTGGAGATGCAGGAGGCGGTGGGAGATCGAGGAGCGCGGGGAGGAGGAGTTGCGCGTGGCCTAGGTCGAGGTAGAGAAGAGTCTATCCATCGAGGAATCGGCGGTGGAGTACCAACGCTTGCTCTAGCGCAGCCACTACTATGAGTACTACAACCTTGAGGGTGGCACCAAGGACGAGGACGAGGACGTGGTCAACTTCAACAGGGTGGATGCGGAGTCCACCAACGGCGGCATGTCGCCAGGACAAGTCATCGACGTCTCATCTCACACCGGCGATGCATAGGCCGGTGCGGCGGCGGATTTGTTAAAATTATGCGTACTTAGGCTTTGTTTTTAATGCTGGTCTTTAGTTAGAGCAATGTTTAGGTCAACTGGCTCTGTTTAATTACTAAAATTGCTCGATTCAGTAAGTGTGGTCTGTCTGCTGTACGCTCTTTTGTGTGCCCAAATTAGCAAGCGATGTTAAATTATGCAATGACGTACCTGGGGAAATTTCCACCAAAATTTGAATTATCAAACTCATCACATGCGCGTAAAGCAGAAGAATTGTTTGCGATGCACACAATCGTTCAAAGTGGATGGTCCCGCGGCACCGCGCGCAATGTTTCCCTCCACATTTCCAAAATTTTGGCCTACCGCCAAAATATCTACCCCCTCCCCCTTTCCCCACCCCCTTTTCTCCCTAACCACAAGTCACATTTCCCCTATTTCCTCCTTCCTTCCTTCCTTGCTAAGCTATAGCCGCTTCCTCGCTCTTGCCGTCTCACATCCTACCGCCGGGGTCGCCATGGTCTTCTTCAAAGACCTCTCCAGCGGTTCCTCCTCGGGCGACTACTCCTTCACCACCCGGGTATGCCTCTCTTCTCTCTCTCGGGCTATGACTTGGAATGACAGATTTTTACTCGACGGTCTATTTGAGTCATTTCTTCCTCTTGTAGCTCCCTAAGACCATTAGTGGCAACGAATGGAGCGGGGTGGCTGAAGATATATCTGCTCATTGTCACCATCAATCTCCATGCGTGAAGCTAGTTGCGTTTGATTCTGTGGACAGTGGGAGGAAGTTTCTGGCATGTGCAGAGAAGGTTAGACCCTCTTTCGTTGTTACAAATCATTTGTTAGATGTGATTCAGACACTGTCATGGTCCCAACCCATTCATACCACACCTTCAACCAAACGCATCCTAAGACAGTGTCACAGTTTGTACCTAGTATCTTACATTGTTGCCATCTCATCAGCAGTGCCATTAGAAAATTATTTGGTACCGCTTCAACAGTTTGTGTAGCCAACTTTGGTCCACACATCCGAGCAACCAAGGAGTAAAATACTAAATCTTTATGGCATGAAGGAACTGGGCATCGGAGCAACTACGTGCTCCGGAGTCCGGGTCCCTGATTTTTTTCCGCTGCATCGGCTCGCCAGTGCAGGGCACCAGTGCGAGATGCAGCAACAGTTGTCTTTACCCCAGTTTTGGCATACATAGTGGACGGCCTTACTGCTATTAGTTCTATGTTACTAAATTTGTGCATGTATACACCTGTTAGTATCAATTTGCTGTCATCCAAACACTATCGCTATGCTGTTGCAGTTATATTTACCTTCCTCATAAAATGTTCAATTTATTATTTATTGTACATGAGTAAGAACTTGTAGCGTCGTTGTAGTTAATTATAGCTTCTGATGTTCCGGAATTTGGTTGTTGTCTCAGTACCAATTATTTCATTTGCACATTGATCTTTTTGAGAAGATATGTCATAATTAACGTGTTTCTTCGGTTTTTCAAAATAAGCATTGGTGATTTTATATGTTTCTATAAACCCATTTCCCCTACAATTGTTACTGATCTAGTTTTAAATATTATAGGATGAACTTATTGAAGAGTGGCCACAGTCTTTGAAGATGTGCTTATTGAAGCTCTGGAGCATGTATGAGGAAGAGAACAGACATAGGCTTAGAGAAACTTTTGTCAACGCTGAAGAATATTTGAAGATGCGGGATAAAAAGTTGAAGGTGGAGAATGAGCTCAGATTTTTTTAAATCATACTTTGCTAAGATGGTGTTGGCGAAGGAGGAGGCACTTTCCCAGTTGGCCCATGCAAAACAGGTTCTTACTGAACTGCAAGCAGAGGTGGATAAGACGAGCCTAGATGATCTCGATTAGGGAAATGAATATATTGTTCTTATGAAGTTGAAGTAGCTATATGTTGTATCATGTTGTTTTCATGTAGCTACCGTATTGTGATGTTATGATATATTTATGTGCCTGATATGAAATTGGCAAACAACTGTTCGATATGAAATCTGAATTTGCGTAATACTGGAATTATTAATTGTAAACTAGTAAACCTACTAAATGTGTCATGGACCTTTGCAAATGGTTCTAGCAGTAAAAGCACTTGCGATGGATAGCCCAATGCCACACAGTTTTCTTCATCAAATCGTGTGTGATATAGTTGATAAAAGCAAATAGTTAACCAAGGCAGACCGTGTGTGATAGTTACACCTTTCACACACGAGCCTACAAATAAAACTGTGTGGGATGTACGTACGAACGGAAAAGTTTTCCCTGAATTGACTGTGTGGGATGTACATAAGAACGGAAACGTATTTCCTGGATTAACTGTGTGTGATATACATACGAACGGAAATGTTTTTCTGGGATTCACCGTGTGGGATGTACATACCTACAGAAATTATTATCTCGGATAACCATGTGGGATGTACATACCTACAAAAATGATTGGGTTTCGATGCCTTGCCCGATCGCACATGGCCCCAGCCTGGGTCCTAGGAGGGCCTATCCCCGACGATTTCTGGGTCGTGTGGAAATGACCCCCCTATCGCCCACACTCACTTGGAGATGGTTCCAAATGTCGTCGCGGAAAGGGGTTAAAAACAGTTTGTTTAGGAGCGACGGGCACTAGTGACATCATTTCTCATCAACAATATGTCATTCACATATACTTACCAAAAGGCTGTAGTGCTCCCACTCACTTTCTTGTAAATACAGGCTTCACCGCAAGTCTGTATAAAACAATATGCTTTGATCAACTCATCAAAGCGTATATTCCAACTCCGAGATGCTTGCACTAGTCCATAGATGGATCGCTGGAGCTTGCAAACTATGTTAGCACCTGTAGGATTGAGAAAACCTTCTGGTTGCATCATATAAAAATCCATTAAGGAATGCAGTGTTTACATCCATTTGCCAGATTTCATAAAATGCGGCAATTGCTAACATGATTCGGACAGACTTTAAGCATCGATACCAGTGAGAAAATATCATCGTAGTCAACACCTTGAACTTGTCGAAAACCTTTTGCGACAATTCAAGATTTGTAGATAGTAACACTACTATCAGCGTCCTCTTCCTATTGAAGATCCATTTATTCTCTATGGCTTGCCGATCATCGGCCAAGTCAACTAAAGTCCACACTTTGTTCTCATACATGGATCCCATCTCAGATTTCATGGCCTCAAGCCATTTCGCGGAATCTGAGCTCATCATTGCTTCCTCATAGTTCGTAGGTTCATCATGGTCTAGTAGCATGACTTCCAGAATATGATTACCGAACCACTCTGGTGTCGAACGAACTCTGGTTGACCTACGAGGTTCGTTAGCAACTTGATCTGAAGTTTCATGATCATCATCATTAACTTCCTAACTAATTGGTGTAGGCATCACTGGAACTAATTTCTGTGATGAACCACTTTCCAATTCGGGAGAAGGTACAACTACCTCATCAAGTTCTACTTTCCTCCCACTCACTTCTTTCGAGAGAAACTCCTTCTCTACAAAGGATCCATTCTTAGCAATGAAGATCTGGCCTTCAGATTTGTGATAGAAGGTGTACCCAATAGTTTCTTTTGGGTATCATTTGATTCGCCAATCTTTAAAAAAAAGATAAGAAGCAAAGTTTCTCCCTTGAGTTATGAAGACACACTTCTCTGATTTGGGTTCGAGCTTATTAGGCTAAAACTTTTTCACATAAGCATCCCATCTCCAAACTTTAAGAAACGACATCTTAGGTTTCTTGCTAAACCACAGTTCATACGGTGTTGTCTCAACGGATTTAGAAGGTGCCCTATTTAACGTGAATGCAGCTGTCCCTAATACATAGCCCCAAAATGATAGTGGTAAATCGGTAAGAGACAACATAGATCGCACCATATCTAATAAAGTACGGTTACGACTTTTGGACACACCATTACGCTGTGGAGTTCCAAGTGGCGTGAGTTGCGGACCTATTCCACATTGTTTCAAATGAAGACCAAACTAGTAACTCAAATACTCACCTCCACAATCAGATCATAGAAACTTTATTTTATTGTTACGATGATTTTCCACTTCACTCTGAAATTCTTTGAACTTTTCAAATGTTTCAGACCTATGTTTCATTAAGTAGATATACCCATATATGCTCAAAACATCTGTGAAGGTCAGAAAATAACGATACCCGCCGCGAGCCTCAGCACTCATCGGACCGCATACATCAGTACGTATTATTTCCAATAAGTCAGTGGCTCGCTCCATTGTTCCGGAGAACGGAGTCTTAGTCATCTTGCCCATGAGGCATGGTTCACAAGCATCAAGTGATTCATAATCAAGTGATTCCATAGGCCCATCAGCATGGAGTTTCTTCATGTGCTTTACACAAATATGACCTAAACGGTAGTGCCACAAATAAATTGCACTACCATTATTAACTTTGCATCTTTTTGGCATCGATATTATGATATGTGTATCACTACGATTGAGATTCAATAAACCATTTACATTAGATGTATGACCACAGAAGGTTTTATTCATGTAAACAGAACAACAATTATTCTTTGACTTAAATGAATAACCGTATCACAATAAACATGATCCAATCATATTCATGCTCAACGCAAACACCAAATAACTTTTATTTTTTGTCCAACACTAATCTTGAAGGTAGAGGGAGTGTGCGATGGTGATCTTATCAACCTTGGAATCACATCCAACACACATCGTCACCTTGCCCTTAACTAGTTGCTACCTCCTGAGCATGCGTTGGTTTTCCCTTGAAGAGGGAAGGGTGATGCAGCAAAGTAGCATAAGTATTTCCCTCAGTTTTTTAGATCCAAGGTATCAATCCAGTAGGAGACAACGCACAAGTCACCTAGTACCTACACAAACAATTAAGAACCTTGCAACCAACGCGATAAAGGGGTTGTCAATCCCTTCACGGCCACTTGCAAAAGTGAGATCTAATAAAGATAGTAAGGTAAATATTTTTGGTATTCTTGTTGTATAGATTGGAAAGTAAAGATTGCAAAATAGTAAATGAGATGCGATGTAAATAAAGATATGCAAATATAATAAGAAAGAGACCCGGGGGCCATAGGTTTCACTAGTGGCTTCTCTGAAGATAGCATGTATTATGGTGGGTGAACAAATTACTGCCGAGTAATTGATAGAAAAGCGCATAGTTATGAAGATATCTAAGGAAATGATCATGAATATAGGCATCACGTCCGTGTCAAGTAGACCAAAATGATTCTGCATCTACTACTATTACTCCACACATCGACTGCTATCTAGCATGCATCTAGAGTATGAAGTTCATAAGAACAGAGTAACGCATTAAGCAAGATGACATGATGTAGAG
Organism: Triticum urartu; assembly: GCF_003073215.2. Taxonomy (NCBI): domain Eukaryota; kingdom Viridiplantae; phylum Streptophyta; class Magnoliopsida; order Poales; family Poaceae; genus Triticum; species Triticum urartu. The sequence goes on from NC_053023.1 coordinate 557,156,996, forward strand.
GGATAAACTCAAGCAATATGATATAAACCCCATCTTTTTATCCTCGATGGCAACAATACAATACGTGCCTTACTGCCCCTACTGTCACTAGGAAAGGACACTGCAAGATTGAACCCAAAGCTAAGCACTTATCCAATTGCAAGAAAGATCAATCTAGTAGGCCAAACTAAACCGATAATTTGAAGAGACTTGCAAAGATATCAAATCATGCATATAAGAATTCAGAGAAGAACCAAATAATATTCATAGATAATCAAGTTCATAAATCCACAATTCATCGGATCTCGGCAAACACACCGCAAAAGAGTATTACATCGAATAGATCTCCAAGAACATCGAGGAGAACTTTGTATTGAGAATCAAAGAGAGAGAAGAAGACATCTAGCTAATAACTATGGACCCGAAGGTCTATGGTAAACTACTCACGCTTCATCAAAGAGGCTATGGTGTTGATGTAGAAGCCCTCCATGATCGATTCCCCCTCTGGCAGATCGCCAGAAAAGGCCCCAAGATGGGATCTCATGTGTACAGAAGGTTGCGGTGGTGGAAAAGTGGTTTCGTGGCTCCCTTTGATCGATCTAGGGTATAAGAGTATATACGGGCGGAAGAAGTACGTCGGTGGAGCTACGAGGGGCCCATGAGGGTGGGGGCGCGCCCTCCTGCCTCGTGGCGTTCCAGACTTCAACTCCAAGTCTTCTGGATTGCTTTCGGTCCAAGAAAGATCATCACGAAGGTTTCATTCTGTTTGGTATTCCTTTTCTGCAAAACTCTAAAATAGGCAAAAAAACAGAAATTGGCACTGGGCTCTGAAAGGATCGATAAGAGGTGTCTAGAGGGGGGTGATTAGACACTAAGTGCCAAAAGTTGCAGTTTTTAATATTCTTAAGTTTAAGTGGAGTTTAAGCACAAGTTTAACAAACACAATACATATCAAGCAAGCATGCAATGAGTATATGAGCAATGGAGAGTAAAGCATGCAACTTGCAAAATGTAAAGAGAAGGGTTTGGAGTATTCAAACGCAATTGGAGACACGGATGTTTTTGTCGTGGTTCCGATAGGTGGTGCTATCGTACATCCACGTTGATGGAGACTTCAACCCACGGAGGGTAACGGTTGCGCGAGTCCACGGAGGGCTCCACCCACGAAGGGTCCACGAAGAAGCAACCTTGTCTATTCCATCACGGCCGTCGCCCACGAAGGACTTGCCTTACTAGCGGTAGATCTTCACTAAGTAGGTGATCTCCATGCCCTTACAAACTCCTTGGTTCAACTCCACAATCTTGTTGGAGGCTCCCAAGTGACACCTAGCCAATTAGGAGACACCACTCTCCAAGAAGTAACAAATGGTGTGTTGATGATGAACCCCTTGCTCTTGTGCTTCAAATGATAGTCTCCCCAACACTCAACTCTCTCTCACAGGATTTGGATTTGGTGGAAAGAAGATTTGAGTGGAAAGCAACTTGGGAAAGGCTAGAGATCAAGATTCATATGGTTGGAATGGAATATCTTGACCTCAACACAAGTGTAGGTGGTTCTCTCTCAGAAAATGTGTATTGGAAGTGTAGGTATGTTCTAATGGCTCTCTCCATGAATGAAGAGTGGGTGGAGGGGTATATATAGCCTCCACACAAAATCTAACCGTTACACACAATTTGCCAAACTCGGCGGGACCGAATGGTTAAACTCGGTCGGACCGATTCAGCAAACTTAGTGACCGTTAGGATTTTCGGTCGGGCTGAGATGCAACTCGGTAGGACCGATATGGTTAGGGTTAGGGCATAATGTAATCTCGGTGTGACCGATTACACAAACTCGGTGGGACCGATTTTGGTAATAAGCTAACCAGAGAGTTGGTCAGGTAAACTCGGTGAGACCGATTACACAAACTCAGTGGGACCGATTTTGGTAATAAGCTAACCAGAGGGTTTGCATTGTAATCTCGGTAGTACCGATTGCTCAAACTCGGTGAGACCGATTTTGGTAATGGACATACACAGAGAGATTACAATCCCATCTCGGTGAGACCGAGATCCCTATTGGTGAAACCGATTTGCTAGGGTTTGTGGCAGTGGCTATGACATCTGAAACTCGGTGGCACCGGATAGATAGAATCGGTGGGGCCGAGTTTGACTTTTGGTTTAGGTCATATGTGGATGTGGGAAGGTAGTTGAGGGTTTTGGAGCATATCACTAAGCACTTTGAGCAAGCAGGCCATTAAGCAACACCTCACCCCCTCTTGATAGTATTGGCTTTTCCTATAGACTCTTGATCCAATCCTTTGTCCTTAGCATCTTGAAGGGGTTCCACATCCTCTAGTCCATGCCACTCCATTGTTGAACTTATCTGAAACATACTAGGTAAAAGTGTTAGTCCAACAAGAGATATGTTGACATTAATTACCAAAACCACCCAGGGAGCACTTGTGCTTTCAATATCCCCCTTTTTGGTAATTGATGACAACATACATCAAAGCTTTAGATAAAGATATAGAGAATAGCAAGTAAAGCTTTGGAAAGACATGTAACATGCATAGGCTCCCCCTACATGTATGCAATCATGTGAATATTGAATATAGGAGCATGTGAATGCGTAAACATGACAGAGTAAGCAATGTGTTACATGTATCTTGGCTATATGCATCAGAGCAAATGATGTGAATGTGAGAAATGTACCTTCATGCTCATGAGTCCTTCTTGCAAACAGTATGTACATCAGCAAGAACTTCTCATTCACATGACTGTGATGCATATACTTACCTTGTGGTCTTGAGTCGGCTTAGGATGGGATGAACCTGCGCAAACAAGGTTAAATAGCAAAGATACACCTACTGACCAGAGCAAGCAAGAGAAACCACAAGAGAACCAAGACTGGGATGACATGTAGAGTGAGTACTAAGTACCACATTGGATATAGACATGTCCCCAAAGGTAAAGATATGCAATAAAATCAGAGATTTCCTTCCCTTAGATGTCTTGCTCCCCCTGAATCTGCATGGGATATTGGGAGAAGATAGAGAACAGAAAATCAGAGCAACAAAAAAAGGAAACAACAGAGCTTGAGCTAAAGCAAGCAACCAAACATGTCTTTCCCCTCTTAAAGACATGTGATATCTCTCCTGTTGAACACCAAGCATCTGGGGTCTTTGATGATATTACTTTCTCCTAGTTGAGAAACTCTCTCCCCCTGAGTATTCTCTCTTTCTCCCCCTATAGGAAGGATTAAGCTTTGATGTGATCTCTCTCTCCCCCTTTGACATCAATTTCCATGAAGGGCTCTTCTGGACATGTGATACAAATGGGTTGGTCCTCGAGTCACAGAGCAAAGCAGCATGTCTAATATGATGCTGGTAGAGGACAAGAATCATTGAGTGGAGCTGGAGCAAACAGAAATCGGGAATAAGTGGCAAGTTGGTTTTCCTGTGGTGGAATCGGTGACTCCGAGTTGTGTGCTTCGGTTGCACCGAAAGATTTCGGTTGGGCCGAAGAGAACAAACCGGTGTGACCGAGTTCATTAGAGTGAAACCACTTGTCACCTCAGCTCACTAGACAAGTAATATCTCACAAGGATATGCAAGAAATTTACTGAAAGATTTGCAATGAATTGGATGCAGAAAATGCAGAACAAAAAGGAAAGAAAAGAAACTAAAAGTTCTAGATGATGTTTTTTTTGAAAGGGGAAACAAATATGCAAGAGACAAAAGCACGGAGAGGCACACGAGAACTTCATCTAGAGATGGTCGGCGACAAAGTCACCTATGTTAGAGTATATTGACTTAGGAGTCAAGTGAGAGCACTTGATCATAGGTCATACTCATCGTTTAAGCTCAAAATGGGGTTACCATTTTTCGTTTAAGCCTTTTGATGTATTAACATCTTGTCGATTTGCTTTGACTCATGACTTGGAGTAAAGCTTCTCTAAGATGGAATAACATACCTTGGGTGGTGGTGTTGATCTTGCTCATGTAGTTGAACTTGTGCGGGTTGCTCAAGGTTGATGTAGTTCATCAAGGGTTGGGAGAACCACTTGGAGTTTGAGTTCATCTACCTACATGGGTTAGCTTTGCAAGGGAGAGCACTTGTGTATCCAGAATGACAATCATGAGACTCAACATAGAATTTTCCAAAGGATATGTTTGAATGGTTTCGTGCTTCCTTGTCTTCAACCACCATTGTGTAGAGACTTGGTGATGTAAAGATTGCTCAAGATGTGAGTGAGTTGCAATCTCATAGATTTAGATTCAGCCAAGTACCTACACGGGTTAGATAACATGCAAGGTACAAATATATCCAAGACATATGAATAGCATCATAAGAGAAATATCGAGGATTAGTCATAGGCTCATGCCCCGCATGTATCAAATGGAGTTCTTGCTCCAAGTTTGAAGCATCAATGATGTTCAATTCACCTCTCAACCTGCAAAACACTTTCTCATCAAGTGGTTTAGTGAATATATCCGCAAATTGCTTATTGGTGCGAACATGCTTAAGGTTAATGTCCCCTTTTGCAACATGATCTCGAATGAAATGATGACGAACTTCAATATGCTTAGTTTGAGAATGTTGCACCGGATTGTGAGCAATCTTAATAGCACTTTCATTGTCACATAGCAATGGAACATGTTTCACATATATCCCATAATCTTTAAGAGTTTGGGTCATCCAAAGTAATTGAGCACAACATGAACCAGCGGCAATGTATTCCGCTTCGGCGGTGGATAAGGATACCGAGTTTTGTTTCTTGGAAGACCAAGACACAAGAGATCTACCAAGGAATTGACAAGTACCCGAAGTGGATTTTCTATCAACCTTGTCTCCGGCATAGTCCGAATCGGAGTAGCCAACAAGATCAAAAGAGGACCTCTTAGGATACCAAATGACAAAATTTGGTGTGTGGATTAGGTATCTCACTATCCTTTTCACAGCCTTAAGATGACACTCTTTAGGAGCAGCTTGATATCGTGCACACATGCACACACTTAGCATAATATCGGGACGAGAGGCACATAGATATAATAATGAACCAATCATAGAGCGATAAACCTTTTGATCAACCGGTTCACCATCTTTGGTCAAATCAAGATGTCCACTAGTAGGCATGGGTGTAGTCATACCTTTGCATTCTTGCATATTGAACTTCTTGAATAAGTCCTTGGTGTACTTCCTTTGAGAGACAAAGGTACCTTCCTTAGTTTTCTTGATTTGCAAACCGAGAAAGAATTTGAGTTCACTCATCATAGACATCTCAAACTTCTCCGACATTAGCCTTCCAAACTTCTCACTAAAATGAGGGTTAGTTGAACCATATATGATATCATCAACATAAATTTGGCACACAAATAGTTCTCCATTAACCCTTTTAGTAAAAAGAGTAGAATCAATTTTACCAATTTCAAAGCCTTTTTTAATAAGGAACTTGGTCAAGCATTTATACCATGCTCTAGGAGCTTGTTTAAGACCATAAAGGGCTTTGTGAAGTTTGTAAACATGATTAGGTTTCTTAGGATTGACGAAGCCGGGAGGTTGCTTAACAGAAACTTCCTCCTCAATTTTGTCATTTAGAAAAGCACTTTTAATGTCCATTTGGTACAAGGTGATATCATGGTGATTAGCATAAGCAAGTAAGATGCGAATGGACTCAAGTCTAGCAACGGGAGCATATGTCTCACCATAGTCCATACCTTCAACTTGTGTGTAGCCTTGGGCGACGAGACGTGCTTTGTTGTGAACCACTTGTCCATCTTCATCTTGCTTGTTGCGAAACACCCATTTGGTACCAATGATGTTGTGGTTGTTGTCGGGCTTCTCGACCAATGTCCACACTTGATTTCTCTCAAAGTTGTGTAGCTCTTCATGCATAGTGTTTATCCAGTCCGGATCCTCCAATGCTTCTTCAACCTTTCATAGGTTCAATGCTAGAGATGAATGAGTAATGTTCACAAAAGTTAGCTAAACGAGTTTTAGAGCGAGTGATTCTCCCGGTTTGGATATCATTGTAGATTTGCTTGACGGGATGATCCTTAGCAATTCTTGCTCGAACTCGTGAAAGCTTTTGCTTGGGTTGGGGTGGAACATCCTCTTCATCTTGTGCTTCTTCTTGGCCTTCTTCATTGTTGACGTTGTCGTTCTCTTGTCGTGGTGGAGAAGGAGATTGTTGATGTTCATCTTGGTGCGCTTCCTCATTTTCTTCATCTTGGCGTGTCCCACTTGTGGATGCTTCCGTATCAACTCTTGGTTCACCTTGTCGTGAGGTAGAAGCTTCCACTTGGACGGACGAGGTACTCTCCTTCACTTCCGTTGAACGAATCTTGCCAATGGACAAGTCTTGAATTGCTTCCGAAGGTTCTTTGTCTCCTACATCAATTGGCAATTGCTCTACTTGCGAGCCGTTAGATTCATCAAACTTCACATATACCATCTCTTCAACCTTTCGGGTGAAATTGTTGTAGACACGGTAAGTGTGAGAGTTTGAGCCATAACCAAGTAGGAAACCTTCATGAGATTTAGGAGCAAATTTAGAACGATGATGCTTATCAAGAATGTAGCACTTTGAGCCGAATACTCGAAAGTATCCAACTTGGGGTTTGTTACCGGTGAGGAGCTCGTATGCCGTCTTGCCGAGTAGCTTGTGAAGATACAAGCGATTTGTTGCATGACAAGCTGTCTCAACCGCTTCCGCCCAAAAGTGATTTGGCGTTTTGTACTCATCAAGCATCGTTCTTGCCATCTCGATAAGATTCCGGTTCTTCCTTTCAACAACTCCATTTTGTTGAGGTGTGTACGTAGCCGAGAACTCGTGTGAAATCCCTTCTTCGTCAAGAAAGGTGTCCACATTTGCGTTCTTGAACTCCGTTCCGTTGTCGCTCCGAACCTTCTTGATCTTCACGTCAAACTGATTTTGGGCCTTCCTAGCGAAGTTTTTGAAGATCTTTTGGACCTGCGATTTGTCATCAAGAAAGAACACCCACGTAAATCTTGAAAAATCATCAACTATGACTATACCAAATGAGTTACCACCGAGACTCTTGTAGGCATTTGGACCAAAGAGATCCATGTGAAGTAGCTCGAGTGGTCTTCTTGTGGTCATGATGTTCTTCGCGCAGTGACTTCCTCCAACTTGTTTCCCTGCTTGACAAGCACTACAAAGTCTATCCTTGTCAAATATGACATCTTTTATTCCAAGGATATGATCACCTTTAATAAGCTTATCAAGATTTCGCATACCAACATGACCTAGTCTTCTATGCCACAACCAGCCTTTAGAAGATTTGGTAATTAAGCAAGTTCTAGGTTGAGCCTTTTTAGTGAAATCAACAATGTAAAGATCTCCTCTACGTATACCGGTAAAGACCATTTTATGATTGTCTCTACAAAACACTTGGCAATCTACTTCAGTGAATAAGACATTGAAACCGAAATCCGCAAGTCTAGAAACTGAAAGTAAATTGTATCCAAGGGATTCAACGAGCATGACATTTTGTATGGAGCTATCATGTGAGATGGCCACCTTACCAAGGCCAACCACCTTACCCTTTGAATTATCACCAAAAGTGACATATTTTTGAGGGCCGTTGTTTTCAGCAAGCTCACGGAACATATCTTTATCTCCGGTCATATGATCAATACATCCACTATCAAGGACCCATTCCTTTCCTCCAGCCATGTAGCCACGAAGATTTGCCATAAGACCAAAATGCCTCATTGCATCATCAAGATCATAGTCACTATCATCATCTTCATCATAGTATCCATGTTCAACATCATCTTGTGATTGATCAATTCCTAGAGAGGGTAATTCATTAGATAAATGATCATCACAATGGTTACATTTATGAATTCTAATAGCTTCGGATATGATATTGCTAATGATTCCAACATTTCCTTTAGCACGCATGAGATTGGTAAGCTCAAATAGACAATCACCAAAGCTAGGATCACTAGAGTTCATCTTACTCAAGGCAATAGACTTATGGAGAATTTTGTCTAAATTTTTCAAGGAATAATCTGGAAATTGTTCCTCAAGAAATCTCCATATGGTGTAGGCACACTTGAGAGTAGGCAAACATCTAATCAAGTTTCTAGGCAAGCCTCTAATGATGAGCTCAACAGTTCTAAGATTGTGAATCATGTCAATATCTTCATCTAGGGTAGGGTGCAAAGGATCAACATGAGGTGCACAAGGGCTAGTAATGTACTTGTTCAAATGATATTCATTGAAAATCTCAAGCATTTCATTTTTCCACTCATCAAAATACTCTCCATCAAGAATAGGCACTCTATGTCTAAGACTCCCCAAAGTAGACACATCCATGTTCCTCCAATGGTGCTTAAACCAAGGCAATGGAGACCAAAGCTCTGATACCAATTGAAAGGATCGAGAAGAGGTGTCTAGAGGGGGGGTGATTAGACACTAAGTGCCAAAAGTTGCAGTTTTTAATATTCTTAAGTTTAAGTGGAGTTTAAGCACAATTTTAACAAACACAATACATATCAAGCAAGCATGCAATGAGTATATGAGCAGCGGAAAGTAAAGCATGCAACTTGCAAGAATGTAAAGAGAAGGGTTTGGAGTATTCAAACGCAATTGGAGACACAGATGTTTTTGTCGTGGTTCCGATAGGTGGTGCTATCGTACATCCACGTTGATGGAGACTTCAACCCACGGAGGGTAACGGTTGCGCGAGTCCACGGAGGGCTCCACCCACGAAGGGTCCACGAAGAAGCAACCTTGTCTATTCCATCACGGCCGTCGCCCACGAAGGACTTGCCTCACTAGCGGTAGATCTTCACGAAGTAGGCGATCTCCTTGCCCTTACAAACTCCTTGGTTCAACTCCACAATCTTGTTGGAAGCTCCCAAGTGACACCTAGCCAATCTAGGAGACACCACTCTCCAAGAAGTAACAAATGGTGTGTTGATGATGAACCCCTTGCTCTTGTGCTTCAAATGATAGTCTCCCCAACACTCAACTCTCTCTCACAGGATTTAGATTTGGTGGAAAGAAGATTTGAGTGGAAAGCAACTTGGGAAAGGCTAGAGATCAAGATTCATATGGTTGGAATGGAATATCTTGACCTCAACACAAGTGTAGGTGGTTCTCTCTCAGAAAATGTGTATTGGAAGTGTAGGTATGTTTTGATGGCTCTCTCCACGAATGAAGAGTGGGTGGAGGGGTATATATAGCCTCCACACAAAATCTAACCGTTACACACAATTTGCCAAACTCGGGGGACCGAATGGTTAAACTCGGTCGGACCGATTCAACAAACTTAGTGATCGTTAGGATTTTCGGTGGGACTGAGATGCAACTCGGTAGGGCCGATATGGTTAGGGTTAGGGCATAACGTAATCTCGATGTGACCGATTACACAAACTCGGTGGGATCTGTTTTGGTAATAAGCTAACCAGAGAGTTGGTCAGGCAAACTCGGTGAGACTGATTACACAAACTCGGTGGGACCGATTTTGGTATTAAGCTAACCAGAGGGTTTGCATTGTAATCTCGGTAGTACCGATTGCTCAAACTCGGTGAGACCGATTTTGGTAATGGACATACACAGAGAGATTACAATCCCATCTCGGTGAGACCGAGATCCCTATCGGTGAAACCGATTTGCTAGGGTTTGTGGCAGTGGCTATGACATCTGAAACTCGGTGGCGCCGGATAGATAGAATCGGTGGGGCCGAGTTTGAATTTTGGTTTAGGTCATATGTGGATGTGGGAAGGTAGTTGAGGGTTTTGGAGCATATCACTAAGCACTTTGAGCAAGCAAGCCATTAAGCAACACCACATCCCCTCTTGATAGTATTGGCTTTTCCTATAGACTAAATGTGATCTTGGATCACTAAAATAGAAAATGTAGAGTCTTGATCTTGAAGCTTGAGCCAATCCTTTGTCCTTAGCATCTTGAAGGGGTTCCACATCCTCTAGTCCATGCCACTTCATTGTTGAACTTATCTGAAACATACTAGGTAAAAGTGTTAGTCCAACAAGAGATATGTTGACATTAATTACCAAAACCACCCAGGGAGCACTTGTGCTTTCAGGCTCCGGTTAATAGGTTAGTCCCAAAAATAATATAAAAGATCATATTAAAGCCCATTAAACATCCAAAACAGATAATATAATAGCATGGAACAATAAAAAATTATAGTTATGTTGGAGACGTATCACTAGTATCCATTCATTTTGCAACTCTTGTTTCGAGTTACAAATCTTAGCAACTGAACCGGTATCAAATACCCAAGGGCTACTATGAACACTAGTAAAGTACACATCAATAACATGTATATCAAATATACCTTTGTTCACTTTGCCATCCTTCTTATCTGCCAAGTTTTTTGGGGCAGTTCCGCTTCCAGTGACCATTTCTTTTGCAGTAGAAACACTCAGTTTCAGGCTTAGGTCTAGCTTTGGGTTTCTTCACGGGAGTGGCAACTTGATTTCCATTCTTCTTGAAGTTCCCTTTCGTTTCCTTTGCCTTTTTCTTGAAACTAGTTGTCTTGTGCTTTTTTCTTGATTTCTACCTTCGCCGATTTCAGTACCGCGAAGAGCTTGGGAATCGTTTTCATCATCCCTTGCATATTATAGTTCATCACAAAGTTCTAGTAGCTTGGTGATAGTGACTAGAGAACTCTGTCAATCACTATCTTATCTGGAATATTAAATCCCACTTGATTCAAGCGATTGTACTACCCAGACATTCTGAGTACATGCTCACTTGCTGAGCCATTCTCCTCCATCTTGTAGGCAAAGTACTTGTCAGAGGTCTCATACCTCTCGACATGGGATGAGTCTGAAATACCAATTTCAACTCTTGGAACATCTCATATGCTCCATGGCGTTCAACACATTTTTGAAGTCCCAGTTCTAAGCCGTAAAGCATGGTGCACTAAACTATCAAGTAGTCATCATACTGAGCTTGTCAAACATTCATAACATATGCATTTTCTCCTGTAATAGGTTTGTCACCTAGCGGTGCATCAAGGACATAATTCTTCTATGCAGCAACGAGGATAATCCTCAGATCACGGACCCAGTCCGCATTATTGCTACTATCATCTTTCAACTTAGTTTTCTCTAGGAACATATCAAAATAAAACAGGGGAGCTATATGCGAGCTATTGATCTATAACATAGATATGAAAATACTATCAGGACTAAGTTCATGATAAATTAAGTTCAATTAATCATATTACTTAAGAACTCCCACTTAGATAGACATCCCTCGAGTCATCTAAATGATCACGTGATCCATATCAACTAAACCATGTCCGATCATCACGTGAGATGGAGTAGTTTTCAATGGTGAACATCTCTATGTTGATCATATCTACTATATGATTCACATTTGACCTTTCGGTCTCTAGTGTTTCGAGGCCATGTCTGTACATGCTAGGCTCGTCAAGTTTAACCTGAGTATTCTGCATGTGCAAAACTGTCTTGCACCCATTGTATGTGAATGTAGAGCTTATCACATCCGATAATCATGTGGTGTGTCGGCACGACGAACTGTCGCAATGGTGCATACTTGGGGAGAACACTTATACCTTGAAATTTAGTGAGAGGTCATCTTATAATGCTACCGCCGTACTAAGCAAAATAAGATGCATAAAATATAAACATCAGATGCAATCAAAATATGTGACATGATATGGTAATCATCATCTTGTGCCTTTGATCTCCATCTCCAAAGCACCGTCATGATTTCCATCGTCACCGGCTTGACACCTTGATCTCCATCGTAGCGTCGTTGTCATCTCACCAACTATTGCTTCTACAACTATCGCTAACGCATAGTGATAAAGTAAAGCAATTACATGGCGATTGCATTTCATAAAATAAAGCGACAACCATAAGGCTCCGCCCGCACGAATACTAGATCTGCAGGAGGGAGATATCCCTGCGTCTGAAGTCGATTCAGCTGGAGGTGAGATACAGAGCAGCTTCACCAATCACCCGCTTGAGGTCCATGAGGGCGCGAGGAAGAGCTAGGGGTGAATGGCCATGTTTTGAAGTTTTTCATGGTTGGCTCTGATGATCTTTACGCGATGTGGATGGCATTTGGGGATCTAACCTCCTTATATAGATGCCGCCCTTGCATGGTAAGGGGCTTATTTGTAAAAAAAAATGGACCATTCGCATTCGCCCAGCGCGTGGAAATTGAGGCGACGACAGTAAGAAATCATCAAGGCAGAACATGGAGGTCAAGACCGGATTGTCATCAATCCGGAGTATGATGAAGAATCCGCCTTGCAAAGCCGGAGACATAAGCCGGATACTACATCGTCATTGAAGGCAAGTTCGGGGGCTACCGAGGGAGTCCTGGATTAGGGGGTCCTCGGGTGTCCGGTCTATTCGATATGGGCCGGACTGATGGGCCGTGAAAATAAAACAAAAAACTACCCCCCCCCCCCCCGTGTCTGGGTAGGACTCCTATATGTGTGGACAGCAAATTTGGTGTCCGGATGTACTATTTCCTTCCTCTGCAAACCGACTCTGTACAACCCTTAGCCCCTACGGTGTGTATATAAATCGGAGGGTTTAGTCCGTAGAGGCTATCAGAACAATCATAGGTTAGACAGCTAGGGTTTAGCCATTGAGATCTCGAGGTAGATCAACTCTTGTAACCCCTATACTCATCGAATATAATCAAGCAGAACATAGGTTTTACCTCCTTTAAGAGGGCCTGAACCTAGGTAAACATCGTGTCCCCATTGTCCCTTGTTACCATTGATCCTTAGACTCACAGCTTGGGCCCCCCTACCCGAGATCCGCCGGTTTTGACACCGACGGTCCTCTTCCCCCAAAGCTCTAGGCTGGAAGGGATACCACAATGGCCAGTTTGAAGGGGGGCATGAGTACATCCTATCCTGACTAAAGGTGGTATTCGCCTACAAAGGTTCCGGTCGTGACGCGCGGGTGGGCTCGGTGATGACCTCCATCCTGGCGTCTGTGGTCCTGATCTCGTTGCACCGGAATGGAAACCTTTGGGGGATTCCTTGGGAACCCGCGTACGTCCTTGCCTCCTTAGCACCAAAGAGGAAAGTGTCCTTGCCTGCGCCCGTTGGCGCCCTCCTAGCTCCGCTCGTCATGGCTTACGTCACCACGTGCCTCGTGATGCTGGGTGGCGAGCCTAGAAGTATCCGCCCCTCGGGAGGGCCTTGTGAGGTAACCTCGGGAGACCGCCCGGCGGGGGCCCCTCGGGAGGCCTTGATGTAGTTCGCATCGCGAGGGTCTTGCTCGCGAAGTCTTGACGCTGGGTCGTACCGGGCCTTTGAGGATGGCACGCGATAGGCCGCAGGCAGACGGGCCTGGGTACCCCCGGTCCCAGAGCACCAACAGGGTTTGTCCGAGCCATTCTAGTGGTGCAAGCCCATCTTGGACTGGACCAATTGATGTAACCCTAGCTCGACCAAGTATATAATGTGAGCTAGGATAGGAACCAAGAGATGGACACGGCATTCTAGAGCCATCTGCCTAGGATTTTTCACCTACCCATCATCTTTCTCCTTGTCCGCTGCCACGCCCGAGCTTGTAACACAAGAAACATCGACCGTCATGAGCAATCTTGCAATACAATCACCAGAGGTAGGAGTAGGGTGTTACCTCCCTAGGGAGAGCCCGAACCTGGGTAAACAGACTGTCGTATGTGCTAACATCTCGATTTGTCACTTGCATCCCCTCCGAAGAAATTTGTCATCTCTCGACGGTACTGCCGGTCTCACAACACCAACATGCTTCTTATGAGTAGTAGTGGCACATGGACACAACAACAACGGAATTTGGATTTTTGTCGCGGCGAAGTGAGATCAGACTTTGCAAGCACACTGCCTCGACCACTTGAGGGGGTTATCGGCAAAGTCGCATTAAGCGTTACAGAGCCTCTCCGCACAAATCACTGTCACTAAGAGGATGGAAACTCAGGTTTTGACTGAATACTTATCCCTAAAGAAGCATGAAACGTTCCACACGAATTACGTAAAAGAAGACACTCATGCATCCGTTTCAGGATGCATTTATATACTACTAAAAATAGCACCCGCTTCGGTCTTCCCGCTCCCCGATCCTAAAGACGCGCACGTTACTCCCGAACCTCGCCCCGCCCATTCGGTCCTCCACGTGTAGCGACGGCGCGGCGCACGCAGTTTTCGCATCTTCTTTTTGGAATGAAGTAGTATGGATGGACCACTTTTGAGGGAATTGGACAAAGTCTTGTTTTTATTCCATGGTATAACTCACTTCCCTTGCTTACCAAGAGATAGATAATCCTCTCTTGTCATGAAAACACTCCCTTGTAGTGCAAAAAGTACTACTCTTTTTTAGCCTGTCAAAAAAAGCATACTGCTATTTCTTAGAGTATTAGGCAAAAAAGTACTGATCGCAAAAGGCTTCTCACAGAGTTTCCCTCTCGTTGAAAAGAATAATAAGCAAAGACACCCATGGCAAACCAAGTCCACGTCCAAGCCCAGTTTCCCGCGGAGCGACCGAACCCAGAGCTCCCAGCCCTCCCGAGCCTACAGAGCAGGGGGGGGTTGCTTGCTGCAGTGGACAAAACATTTCCCACAGGTGCCGGTGGTCCCGGTCCGCGTCTTCTCAGCCGTCGCCTATTTAGTGCCGCGCACACCGCAGGCTCGGACACTTCCCCCCGTGCTCCTCCTCGCACACTCCTCTCTTCTCGGTTCTCGCTCACCGTTCCGCTCTCAAGTTTCTCACCACCATCCCCAATCCCGCCGTCGCGGCGCAGCCGTGCGCCCGCCATGGCATCGGCAGCGTAAGTACGCCGCGTCGGGCTCTGTTTCTGATCTCCAACTCTCGGCTCGGCCTCTCTGTCCTTCTTTCTTTCTTTTTTTTATTGCTGCTGCTGCTCTGGATCTTGTTTGTTTTATCCTCTCACGCACGCAGTCTGGGGGTATTATCTGTGTCTTGAGGGGGCTGGGTTTCGGGTTCATCCGGAGGGGCGTCGCGATTGATCGGCGAGTTGTGGATTCCGGCGCGTGGTTTTGGAGCCCGGGTGCTGATAACCTTAGCTTGAGCGCGTGGCAGAGGAGATGTCGTCAGTCTGACGGAGAGATGAGTGCGAGATCGTCGGAGAGCAGAGCAGCCCAGTACCGTGACACCGCCGACGTGATTCCGGCCAGGTTTCCCTCGTCGTTGCAGTGGCGGTGCGGTTTTTTTCTTTTTGGGACTGCGATGGCGGAGGAGGGGCCTTCCTCTCGAAGGAAGCAGTGAAGTTCTCGGGGAAAAAAAAAGTCGGAAGCAGAGAAGGGTAGCGCCTCCGCGCCGCCGTCGTGAATCCGGCCCTGTTCTGCTCGTTGCTGTAGCGGCGGTGGTGCAGGGATTTCACGGTCGATCTGCTTGAGGTGGTGGTGGAGGAGGAAGCAGCAGCCGTGGTAGCAGCGGAACACAAGAGTTCTGTTCCGTCCCGCTCTAGTGGAGACTGATCTCGTCGTCGCAGCGGCGGTGCAGGGGTTTCACGATCTGCTTGAGGTGGTGGTGGAGGAGGAAGCAGACAAGGCTTCTGTTCCGTTTTGCTCTCTTCTGTTTAGTGGAGACTGCTCTGGTCGCAGCGAAGATGCTTCTGTTGTTACAAGCTCTGGGCCGTGGTAGCGGCCAAGGAGTAAGACGAGGGGTAGAGAAATTGCAGATTTGTGCCTTTGGATCGTGTGCAGGTGCAGAGTTCAGTCCTGATGGTCGACGTTTCTGTGTGCCACCTCGAACATGTTAACTGTTGGGCCCTCCATCTCTATCTGCCAGTGAAAACTTATTCACAACTCTTCTGCTTAGCCTCGCTGTTTAATGTTTGCTGATTCAGGATTTAACTTATTCAGGTTTCTGTTTGCTGCAGGTTTAATGGGAGCGCCATAGATTCCACTGCTGCTCGCTGCAAACTGTCGGTGACACTCTGCCAACCTGATCATCATTCGATATGTTGCTTGTTGTTTAAATCATTGGCTGTGCAGATCAATGGGCTTGCTCTGCGTTACTCTCCTGTTTCTTTTGAAACATAACAATGCAATTGAATTTATATTTTTGTCTCTGGCTAAATACGTTGAAAATAGCAATGCAAGGCAAAAGATTTGCAAACAAGTGCTAATCTATCAAATTTATCATAATTAGTACATAATTAATTATATCTTCATTCCTATGATTTTTCTCCGAGTTAGTGAACATGACTATCCTTGATTTGTTGGCTTTAAATATGGGGGCAGCTACGCGTTGGCCCGCGGATCTTTTAAAAAGATCTGCTGCCTCACGAGTCGTTGGATGTGGCACAATCCAGTGGCTCAAAGTCTCCCCCTACTTCGCAACAAAGGTCTTATTGCAGAAACATTTACAACAAAGGTTATGTTGCAGATATATTTCTTGCAACATAGGTTGTGTCGTGGGACTTTTTTGCAACAGAGTTCTTGTCGTAGATTTTTTTTTGCAACAGAGGTTTTGTTGCAGTATTTTTGCAACAGAGCTGATGTTGCAAAAGCTTGTCTAAGTTGCAGTCGTCGTTCGCCGCTATGGTTTGCAATGCCGCTGTTGTTGCAAGATGAAGTAAAGTGGTACGTGGTAGGCAAGGGAAATAAACGGGCTGTGTGCGAGCATGCGTGACAGCGCATGGATCAAGGCGATCCAACAGTTGCGCGGGTGGCGGAACTCTCCACGCGATCAGCCGACAGAGCATTAGCGTTTCCCTTTAAATATGTTTATGTCAGTTAATATCCTATGTTAATATCCTATGATTGAACCTAGAATTGAGATAGATGCCTGTTTGTGTAAAAGTTATCTCATATGTATCCATTTAGCTTAGTTGCTACATTTATTATGTTTTGTTGATTAAATTTGTTATCTGTTAGGCATCAAAAGATGATTACTAAAATAGATTTATCTCACAGATTCATCAGTTCATTGGTCACGACAATTGTTGCGGTGATAAGAAACCCAACTCATCCCCCGCCTAGCCAGATTGAGTGCCCAAACTGCAAATACCACATTGATGTAAGTACCATTAACTATTTAACATGACAGTTGCATTTACTTTTATTCTCGGTTCTCTTCTAGTTTCCAACCATTAAAAATCTCATGATTTCTTGGAATCTTGTGGTTGCACTTCATGCTTTGCATTGCAGGTCTTATCACAGTGGCCAGGACTCCCCGCAGGTGTTAAATTTGATCCAACTGGTCTCGAACTGCTTGAACATTTAGAAGGAAAGGTTGGTAGGGCACCGTCCCATGACCTAATAGATGATTTTATTCCAACCATAGAGGAGGCTGAAGGAATCTGCTATACACATCCTGAAAATCTCCCTGGTACATGTTTCTTATTTTAGACTTGTTATTATCATGGCCTTCTAAATTAAATAGCTAGCTCAGACTATTCAGAGTAATTCTTGGTTAGTTAACTCATATACCCCTGTAGGTATCAAGATGGATGGGAGAAACAACCATTTCTTCCACAAAGTATCAAATGCATACGATGTTGGCCAGCGCAAACATCGCAAGATTAGCAACAGTGACCATGTTGTTTGTGATGTGCATTTCAGATGGCACAAAACTGGAAAATCCAAAAAAATCTTAGATAATAACGGTGTCATAAAAGGGTGGAAGAAAATATTGGTTCTTATGATGCGTTCTAGGAAAGACGGTATCACCTCGCGTACAAAAACTAATTGGACGATGCATCAGTATCACCTTGGGGTAGATCAAGATGAAAAGCACGGGGAGCTTGTTGTTTCCAAAGTCTTTTATCAGTCAAAGAAAGATGAGCAGTCTGTAATGTGCCTTGTTAATGAAGAATCCGATCCATTTGCTGGGGAAATCGATCCTACAACCCCAATGACATACCCTCCGCAGCCTCGTCCCCCAAACAGTAGCCCATCCAGAACGAGAAGAATCAGGTAAATCTTCATTGACCAATAAAACTGTCATCAACTTTGTGAAAGCTTTTTTCTAACTTTATGGACCATGTTATAAAATACTTTGGCTTGTAGAATTATAGATTAAGGATCAACAATACTGATCTGTGGATGAATTATTGGGAGCCCCTGAAACAATGCCTTGCAATACTAGGATCCCACCCTTTGAATAGTTTATTCTCAACTATAGGTCCATGTAGTACATATGCTATATACTGTACAAACTCGATGTAGAGGCCGGGGGGTTATTGTCCTTTTGAAAAAAATATACTATACAAAAATAACAATATACTCCTACTATACATGAAAAATTTCTCTGCATGTTAAGAGTGCATTCAACAGTCTCACAAAAATATCAGAAGCTTTTAATTCCTTATAAAGATCAATGCTTAACAACTTAGAGTAGTACTGCATATTATCAAGCCTTCAAACTCCTTCACTACCTGATTACTACAATAAACCTTTGAGCTTGTGACCCAGTCTTTCCATGAACCCAAATCATGTCTTAAATAGGACATGCATTTTACCTTTTCTGCTGCTAAGATACCCCCCTCAAGTATTGTGTTGTCACCTTGTAAACTGTTTTTTTTGCAGGTGACCTTGTAAACTGTTATAACTTATAACTCCTTCATTTCACTGTTATTCATGTTACCGCTGCGATTGTGGCAGGAAGAGCATGTAGCGCTATCTGGCCCGGATGAACGCCCGTCACGTGGTGCAACCCCAGACTCCGTGTACCCTGAGATGCAACCTTTTCCTCTTGGCCTGGACGCTCTCCAGGGGTTGCCCGACCCCAAAATGCCTCCGGGTTTCTCCCATATGGCCTCTTGGTTCGCTGGAACCTCATCGCATTCGAATGCCCTGGAGGATGCACCACTGCCTTGCCTGGATGAACGCCTGCCACACGGCGGAACCCTGGACGCCGCCTACCCTGACCCTGAGGGGCAAGCCCTACCTCTTGATGCGGAGGCGCTCCAGGGGCTCCCCGACCTCGGAACGCCTTCGAATATCTTCCCCGTAAGTGCACCGAGTACCACTGCGTTTTCCGGTGCATATTTCTCAATTCTCATGACTCATCTCCTTGTCTCGTGTGTGTTTATAGCAGGACTTGCAGTTCGGGTCGCAGGACATCTTCTGGGGGGAGGGGTTCTGAAGCAGCGGCGCAACAAGAAGAGGCTGGTTTTTCTCGTGATGTAGCATGTTTTGTACTGTATATCTGTGCATGAGCAATGGATGTCTTAGAAAATTTTGCATATGATCCTGGAGCTTGCCGATGAGTGTACGTAGCTCAGCTATGTTTACAGTTTGTGGTAGTACCAGACAATTTTTTTTCTTCAAATGTAGGAGCATCGCTCCCAATTGCATAGCCGTGAAACTGATAAACAACAGTTTGTTTCTCAAAAGTGTGTGAAACTTATCAGTATAAAATAAACTTACATCTGTTGTACAAGTCTTACAAATGACGTCTTGTTAGAGTATCTTCAACGGCAGCCCTATTTTAGGGCCTAGCCGTTTTATACGGTTTTGCACCCAAAAAAACCCACCAATGGCTGCCCTTGTAGCATATTTTCGCAAAAAAGAAATTTGAGCAGCCTGACAGGGTAGGCTGCGTATTTTTGGTAGTCCGACGACATGTGTTTAGTCACGTAAGTACGTTGCATGAGAACAATATGGATTTAAGGTTTCGGTTTGATGATCCAATTGTGAAGGACAAATTTTATGTGTTGTCCAGTCATTGTTTGTGGATGTGTCTAGACGTGTCCATAGACGTTTAGAGCCCTCGGTTTGCCACTTGTGGTTGTAATTACTCTAACCAGAGCATTTTTCATATAGCACAAAAATATCCTTGAACGCTTACTCTTCAACATCATAAAAACAAATGGAACATTAGCAATGCACCAGGGGACACACGTACTCCACTCAAGTTCTCACTCCTTTCCATATTGTGGATCAACGTAGAGAACCCTTACACGCAGATAACAAATAGATAGGGGAAAGCGGGTCCCTTCCCTTCTCGTTTTAGAATCGATTCTAGACAATTTACTCGATTCAAACTCGAACCATAACTAACGGCCTAGGAATTAATCCTTTTTAGGGGGCCTAGGAATTAATGCTAGTGCCCGGTGTAAGCGTCGGCATTCTAAATGGTCTCACATAACATGATTTTTTTCCTTAATAAAGACACTCAAAATGCATCTTAAATCTGATTAATATCGAGGAAAACAAATGCTAGTATAATGGATATACGACTGGACATAGAATGGCCGATACAAAAAATATATAAATAACATACTAGTCTTCTTTTTTTCTCCGATTGTACGTTGTTTCTATTTGTAAGCTGCGTTGGGATTTTCTCGAAGAGGAGAGAATGATGCAATATAGTAGAGATAAGTATTTCCCTCAGTTAAGAACCAAGGTCATCAATTCAGTAGAAGAACGGCATGAAACCTCATTAACAGGACCTACACACAAAATAACAAATATTTGCACCAAACACGATCAAGTAGTTGTCAATCCCCTTCGCGGTTATTTGTAAGGATCAAATATGTTACTGATAGAAAGATAAATAAAACATAAAATAAAATACGGTAAATAAATTACAGTAAGGTATTTTTGGATTTTATATACTCCCTCCGTCCCAAAGTTCTTGTCTTAGATTTGTCTAAATGTGGATGTATCAAGTCATGTTTTAGTATTAGATACACATTCGTATCTAGACAAATCTAAGACAAGAATTTTGGGATGGAGAGAGTATGATAAAAGTAGACCCGGGAGTCATAGTTTTCACTATAGGCTCATCTCTCGAACAAAAAGCATACCATGGGTAAACAAATTACCATTGGGCAATTGATAGAAAAGCGCATAGTTATGACGATATTCAAGGAAATGATCATGTATATAGGCATTATGTCCGAGACAAGTAGACCAACTCCTGCCTACATCTACTACTCTTACTCCACTCATCGACCGCTATCCAACATGCATCTAGTGAGGGAAATATGCCCTAGAGGCAATAATAAAGTTGTTATTTTATATTTCCATATTCATGATAAAGATTTATTATTCATGCTAGAATTGTATTGATCGGAAACCTTAATACATGTGTAAATACATAAACTAACACTGTGTCCCTAGTGAGCCTCTACTAGACTAGCTCGTTGATCAAAGATGGTTAAGGTTTCCTAACCATGGACATGAGTTGTCACTTAATAACGAGATCACATCAAGACACATCTGTTAGCTTAGCATAATGATCGTTCAGTTTTATTGCTATTGCTTTCTTCATGTCAAATACATATTCCTTCGACCATTAGATTATGCAACTCTCGGATACCGGAGGAATGCCTTGTGTGCTATCAAGCATCACAACGTAACTAGGTGATTATAAAGATGCTCTACAGGTATCTCCAAAGGTGTTTGTTGAGTTGGCATAGATCGGGATTGGTCACTCCGAGTATCGGAGAGGTTTCTCTAGGCCCTCTCGGTAGTACACATCATAAGCTTGCAAGCAAACGACTAAGGAGTTAGTCACAAGGTGATGTATTATGAAACGAGTAAAGAGACTTTCCGGTAACGATATTGAACTAGGTACGAAGATACCGACGATCAAATCTCGTGCAAGTAACATACGGATGGACAAAGGGAATTATGTGTGTTGTCATAACTGTTCGACCGATAAAGATCTTCATAGAATATGTAGGATCCAATATGGGCATCCAGGTTCCGCTATTGGTTATTGAACGGAGAGGTGTCTCGTTCATGTCTACATAGTTCTCGAACCCGTAGGGTCCGCACGCTTAACGTTCGATGATGATATAGTATTATATGAGTTATGTGATTTGGTGACCGAATGTTGTTTGGAGTCCCGGATGAGATCACGGACATGATGAGGAGTCTCGAAATGGTTGAGAGGTAAAGATTGATATATAGGACATTAGTATTCGGACACTAGAAGTGTTTCGGGGGGTACCGGGTACTTATCGGGTCACCGGAAGGGGTTCCGGGCACCCCCAACAAAAGATATGGGCCTTATGGGCCAAGAGGGGAAACGCACCAGCCACAAGGGGCTGGTGCTCCCCCCAAATGGGCTGGCCAAGGAGGAGAAGGAAAGAGAGGAATAAGATTCCCCCTGCCTTCCCTCTCCCCCTCTCCTCCGATATACATGGCAGGCGGTGAGCGGCTTGGGAGGATTCGGTCCTACTTAGGGTGCCTCCTGGCCTCTCCCCTCCCCCTCCCGCCTATATATATGTGGGGGCGCCTAGCACACCCCAGACAATTGTTTAGCCGTGTGCGGCGCCCCCCCCCCTCCACCGTTTACACCCCCATTCATATTTTCGTAGTGCTTAGGCGAAGCCCTGCGAGGATCACTTCTCCATCACCATCACCATGCCGTCATGCTGACGGAACTCATCTACTACCTCGACATCTTGCTGGATCAAGAAGGAGAGGGACGTCACCGAGCTGAACGTGTGCAGACCGCGGAGGTGCCGTGTGTTCGGTACTTGATCGGTTGAAGCGCGAGGAAGTTCGACTACATCAACCGTGTTGAGAAACGCTTCCGCTTACGGTCTACGAGGGTACGTAGACACACTCTCCCCCTCGTTGCAATGCATCTCCATGGATAGATCATTGCATGTGTATAGATTTATTTTTGTTTTTCCATGTACGATTCCCAACAATGGCATCATGAGCCAGGTCTATGCGTAGATGATATGCACGAGTAGAACACAAAGAGTTGTGGGCGGTGATAGTCATACTGCTTACGACCAACATCTCATTTTGATTCGGCAGTATTGTGGGATGAAGCGGCCAGGACCAACCTTACATGTCCACGTACATGAGACCGGTTCCACCGAGTAACATGCAACTAGTTTTGCATAAAGGTGGCTGGTAGGTCTCTGTTTCTCCTACTTTAGTTGAATCAAATTTGACTGCGGGCGGTCCTTGAAGAAGATTAAAACAGTAAACTTGACGAAACACCGTTGTGGTTTTACGCATATGTAAGAACAGTTATTGCTATAAGCCCATAGCAGCCACGTAAAACTTGCAACAACAAAGTAGAGGATGTCTAACTTGTTTTTGCAGGGCATGTTGTGATGTGATATGGTCAAGACATGATGTGATAAACGTTATTGTATGAGATGATCATGTTTTGTAAGATACCTGACAACCGGCAGGAGCCTTATGGTTGTCTCTTTATTGTATGAAATGCAAACGCCATGGAATTGCTTTACTTTATCACTATGCGTTAGCAATAGTTGTAGAAGCAATAGTTGGCGAGACGACCACGACTCTACGATGGAGATCAAGGTGTCAAGCCGATGACGATGGAGATCATGACGATGCTTTGGAGATGGAGATCAAAAGCACAAGATGATGATGGCCATATCATGTCACGTATTTTGATTGCATGTGATTTTATCCTTTATGCATCTTATTTTTCTTAGAACGGCAGTAGCATTATAAGATGATCCATTCACCAAATTTCAAGGTAAAAGTGTTCTCCCTGAGTATGCACCATTGCTAAAGTTCGTCGTGTTGAGACACCACATGATGATTGGGTGTGATAGACTCTACGTTCACCTACAACGGGTGCAAGACAGTTTTGCACATGCGGAATACTTGGGTCAAACTTGACAATCCTAGCATGTACAAACATGGCCTGGGAACATTGGAGACCGAAAGGTCGAACGTGAATCATATAGTAGATGTGATCAACATAGAGATGTTCACCATTGATGACTACCCCATCTCACGTGATGATCGGACATGGATTAGTTGACTTGGATCACGTATCATTTAGATGACTTGAGGGATGTCTATCTAAGTGGAAGTTATTAAGTAATTTGATTAATTGAACTTAATTTATCATGAACTTAGTCCTGATAGTATTTGCATATCTATGTTGTAGATCAATGGCCTGTGCTACTGTTCCCCTGAATTTTAATGCGTTCCTAGAGAAAGCTAAGTTGAAAGATGATGGTAGAAACTACACAGACTGGGTTCGTAACTTGAGGATTATCCTCATTGTTGCACAAAAGAATTATGTCCTTGATGCACTGCTAGATGAAAGGCCTGCTGCAGGAGCAGATACTGATGTTTTGAACGTCTAGCAAGCTCGATCTAATGACTACTCGATAGTTCAGTATGCCATGCTTTACGGCTTAGAATCGGGACTTCAAAGACACTTTGAATGTCATGGAGCACATGAGATGTTCCAAGAGTTGAAGTTAATATTTCAAGCAAATGCCTGAGTTGAGAGATATGAAGTCTGTTGGAAATATGCCCTAGAGGCAATAATAAAAGGATTATTATTATATTTCCTTGTTCATGATAATTGTATTTTATTCATGCTATAATTGTGTTATCCGGAAATCGTAATACATGTGTGAATACATAGACACCAACATGTCCCTAGTAAGCCTCTAGTTGACTAGCTTGTTGATCAACAGATAGTCATGGTTTCCTGACTATGGACATTGGATGTCATTGATAACGAGATCACATCATTAGGAGAATGATGTGATGGACAAGACCCAATCCTAAACATAGCACAAGATCGTATAGTTCATTTGCTAGAGTTTTTCCAATGTCAAGTATCTTTTCCTTAGACCATGAGATCGTGTAACTCCCGGATACCGTAGGAGTGCTTTGGGTGTACCAAATGTCACAACGTAACTGGGTGACTATAAAGGTATACTACGGGTATCTCCGAAAGTGTCTGTTGGGTTGACACGGATCAAGACTGGGATTTGTCACTCCGTATGACGGAGAGATATCTCTGGGCCCACTCAGTAATGCATCATCATAATGAGATCAAAGTGACCAAGTTTCTAGTCATGGGATCATGCATTACGGTACGAGTAAAGTGACTTGCCGGTAACGAGATTGAACGAGGTATTGGGATACCGACGATCGAATCTCGGGCAAGTAACGTACCGATTGACAAAGGGAATTGTATACGGGGTTGCTTGAATCCTCGACATCGTAGTTCATCCGATGAGATCATCGAGGAGCATGTGGGAGCCAACATGGGTATCCAGATCCCGCTGTTGGTTATTGACCGGAGAGCCATCTCGGTCATGTCTACATGTCTCCCGAACCCGTAGGGTCTACACACTTAAGGTTCGGTGATGCTAGGGTTGTAGAGATATGAATATGCAGTAAGCCGAAAGTTTTTCGGAGTCCCGGATGAGATCCCGGACGTCACGAGGAGTTCTGGAATGGTCCGGAGGTGAAGAATTATATATAGGAAGTGCAGTTTCGGCCATCGGGAGAGTTTCAGGGGTCACCGGTATTGTACCGGGACCACCGGATGGGTCCCGGGGGGTCCACCGAGTGGGACCACCCATCTCGGAGGGCCCCATGGGCTGAAGTGGGGAGGGGAACCAGCCCATAGTGGGCTGGTGCGCCCCCTTGGCCCACCCCCTGCGCCTAGGGTTGGAAACCCTAGGGTGGGGGGGGGCGCCCCACTTGCCTTGGGGGCCACTCCACCCTTGGCCGCCGCCCCCCTTGGGGAGCCTATATAAAGGGGGGAGGGAGGGGCAGCCACACCCTTGACTCTTGGTGCCTCCCTCTCCCCTGCTACACCTCTCCCTCTCGCAGAAGAACGGCGAAGCCCTACTGCGGTGACTGCTGCATCCACCACCACGCCGTCGTGCTGCTGGATCTTCATCAACCTCTCCTTCCCCCTTGCTGGATCAAGAAGGAGGAGACATCACGCTGACCATACGTGTGTTGAACGCGGAGGTGCCGTCCGTTCGGCGCTAGGATCTCCGGTGATTTGGATCACGTCGAGTACGACTCCCTCATCCCCGTTCTTTGAACGCTTCCGCTCGCGATCTACAAAGGTATGTAGATGCATCCGATCACTCGTTGCTAGATGAACTCATAGATGGATCTTGGTGAAACCGTAGGAAAATTTTTGTTTTCTGCAACGTTCCCCAACAGTGGTATCAGAGCTAGGTCTATGCGTAGTTCTTTTTGCACGAGTAGAACACAATTTGTTGTGGGTGTAGATGTTGTCAACTTTCTTGCCGCTACTAGTCTTATTTTGCTTCAGCAGTATTGTGGGATGAAGCGGCCCGGACCAACCTTACACGTACGCTTACGTGAGACCGGTTCCACCGACTGACATGCACTAGTTGCATAAGGTGGCTGGCGGGTGTCTGTCTCTCCCACTTTAGTTGGAGCGGATTCGATGAAAAGGGTCCTTATGAAGGGTAAATAGAAGTTGACAAATCACGTTGTGGCTTTCACGTAGGTAAGAAAACGTTCTTGCTAGAACCCTATTACAGCCACGTAAAACTTGCAACAACAATTAGAGGACGTCTAACTTGTTTTTGCAGCAAGTGTTTTGTGATGTGATGTGGCCAAAGTTGTGATGAATGATGAATGATATATATGTGATGTATGAGATGTTCATGCTATTGTAATAGGAATCACGACTTGCATGTCGATGAGTATGACAACCGGCAGGAGCCATAGGAGTTGTCTTTATTTTTTGTATGACTTGCGTGTCATTGAGAAACGCCATGTAAATTACTTTACTTTATTGCTAAACGTGTTAGCCATAGTAGTAGAAGTAATAGTTGGCGAGCAACTTCATGGAGACACGATGATGGAGATCATGATGATGGAGATCATGGTGTCATGCCGGTGACAAGATGATCATGGAGCCCCAAGATGGAGATCAAAGGAGCTATGTGATATTGGCCATATCATGTCACTATTATTATTTGATTGCATGTGATGTTTATCATGTTTTTGCATCTTCTTTACTTAGAACGACGGTAGTAAATAAGATGATCCCTCATAATAATTTCAAGAAAGTGTTCCCCCTAACTATGTGCCATTGCGACAGTTCGTTGTTTCGAAGCACCACGTGATGATCGGGTGTGATAGATTCCAACGTTCACATACAACGGGTGTAAGACAGATTTACACATGCAAACACTTAGGTTGACTTGACGAGCCTAGCATGTACAGACATGGACTCGGAACACAGAAGACCGAAAGGTCGAGCATGAGTCGTATAGAAGATACGATCAACATGAAGATGTTCACCGATGTTGACTAGTCCGTCTCACGTGATGATCGGACACGGCCTAGTTAACTCGGATCATGTTATACTTAGATGACTAGAGGGATGTCTATCTGAGTGGGAGTTCATTAAATAGATGAACTTAATTATTATGAACTTAGTCTAAAATCTTTACAATATGTCTTGTAGATCAAATGGCCCACGTTGTCCTCAACTTCAATGCATTCCTAGAGGAAACCAAGCTGAAAGAAGATGGCAGCAACTATACGGACTGGGTCCGGAACCTGAGGATCATCCTCATAGCTGCCAAGAAATATTATGTCCTAGAAGCACCGCTAGGTGACGCACCCGTCCCACAGAACCAAGACGTTATGAATGCTTGGCAGACACGTGCTGATGATTACTCCCTCGTTCAGTGCGGCATGCTTTACAGCTTAGAACCGGGGCTCCAAAAGCGTTTTGAGAGACACGGAGCATATGAGATGTTCGAAGAGCTGAAAATGGTTTTTCAAGCTCATGCCCGGGTCGAGAGATATGAAGTCTCCGACAAGTTCTTCAGCTGTAAGATGGAGGAAAATAGTTCTGTCGGCGAGCACATACTCAAAATGTCTGGGTTGCATAACCGCTTGACTCAGCTGGGAGTTAATCTCCCGGATGACGCGGTCATTGACAGAATCCTTCAGTCGCTTCCACCAAGCTACAAGAGCTTTGTGATGAACTTCAATATGCAGGGGATGGAAAAGACCATTCCTGAAGTATTTTCAATGCTGAAATCAGCAGAGGTAGAAGTCAAAAAGGAACATCAAGTGTCGATGGTCAATAAAACCACTAAGTTAAAGAAAGGCAAGGGTAAAAAGAACTTCAAGAAGGATGGCAAGGGAGTTGCCGCGCCCGGTAAGCAAGCTGCCGGGAAGAAGCCAAAGAATGGACCCAAGCCCGAGACTGAGTGCTTTTATTGCAAGGAGAGTGGTCACTGGAAGCGGAACTGCCCCAAATACTTAGCGGACAAGAAGGCCGGCAAAACGGAAGGTATATGTGATATACATGTAATTGATGTGTACCTTACCAGTACTCGTAGTAGCTCCTGGGTATTTGATACCGGTGCAGTTGCTCACATTTGTAACTCAAAGCAGGAGCTGCGGAATAAGCGGAGACTGGCGAAGGACAAGGTGACGATGCGCGTCGGGAATGGTTCCAAGGTCGATGTGATCGCCGTCGGCACGCTACCTCTACATTTACCTACGGGATTAGTTTTGAACCTCAATAATTTTTATTTAGTGCCAAGTTTGAGCATGAACATTGTTTCAGGATCTCATTTAATACGAGATGGCTACTCATTTAAATCCGAGAATAATGGTTGTTCTATTTATATGAGAGATATGTTTTATGGTCATGCTCCGATGGTGAATGGTTTATTCTTAATGAATCTCGAGCGTAATGCTACACATATTCATAGTGTGAGTACCAAAAGATGTAAGGTTGGTAATGATAGTCCCACATACTTGTGGCACTGCCGCCTTGGTCACATAGGTGTCAAACGCATGAAGAAGCTCCATGCAGATGGACTTTTAGAGTCTCTTGATTACGAATCATTTGACACGTGCGAACCATGCCTCATGGGTAAAATGACCAAGACTCCGTTCTCAGGAACAATGGAGCGAGCAACCAACTTATTGGAAATCATACATACTGATGTGTGCGGTCCAATGAGTGTTGAGGCTCGCGGTGGTTATCGTTATGTTCTCACCCTCACTTATGACTTGAGTAGATATGAGTATGTCTACTTAATGAAACACAAGTCTGAGACCTTTGAAAGGTTCAAGGAATTTCAGAGTGAGGTTGAGAATCAACGTGACAGGAAAATCAAGTTCTTGCGATCAGATCGTGGGGGAGAATAATTGAGTCACGAATTTGGCACACACTTAAGAAAATGTGGAATAGTTTCACAACTCACACCGCCTGGAACACCTCAGCATAATGGTGTGTCCGAACGTCGTAATCGCACTCTATTAGATATGGTGCGATCTATGATGTCTCTTACCGATTTACCGCTATCATTTTGGGGCTATGCTTTAGAGACTGCCGCATTCACTTTAAATAGGGCTCCGTCGAAATCCGTTGAGACGACACCCTATGAATTATGGTTTGGGAAGAAGCCTAAGCTGTCATTTCTAAAAGTTTGGGGATGCGATGCTTATGTCAAGAAACTTCAACCTGAAAAGATCGAACCCAAGTCGGAAAATGCGTCTTCATAGGATACCCTAAAGAAACTATTGGGTATACCTTCTACCTCAGATCCGAAGGCAAGATCTTTGTTGCCAAGAATGGATCCTTTCTAGAGAAGGAGTTTCTCTCGAAAGAAGTAAGTGGGAGGAAAGTAGAACTTGATGAAGTATTACCTCTTGAACCGGAAAATGGCGCAACTCAAGAAAATGTTCCTGAGGTGCCTGTACCGAATAGAGAGGAAGTTAATGATGATGATCATGAAACTTCAGATCAAGTTTCTACTGAACTTCATAGGTCCACAAGGACACGTTCCGCACCAGAGTGGTACGGCAACCCTGTCTTGGAAATCATGTTGTTAGACAACGGTGAACCTTCGAACTATGAAGAAGTGATGGCGGGCCCAGATTCCAACAAATGGCTTGAAGCCATGCAATCCGAGATAGGATCCATGTATGAAAACAAAGTATGGACTTTGACAGACTTGCCCGATGATCGACGAGCGATAGAAAACAAATGGATATTTAAGAAAAAGACGGACGCGGATGGTAATGTTACCATCTATAAAGATCGACTTGTCGCTAAGGGTTATCGGCAAGTTCAAGGGGTTGACTACGATGAGACTTTCTCTCCCGTAGCGAAGCTGAAGTCCGTCCGAATTATGTTAGCAATTGCCGCATACTATGATTATGAGATATGGAAAATGGACGTCAAAACGGCATTCCTTAATGGTTTCCTTAAGGAAGAATTGTATATGATGCAGCTGGAATGTTTTGTCGATCCTAAGAATGCTGACAAGGTGTGCAAGCTCCAACGCTCGATTTATGGGCTGGTGCAAGCATCTCGGAGTTGGAACATTCGCTTTGATGAGATGATCAAAGCGTTTGGGTTTATGCAGACTTATGGAGAAGCCCGCATTTACAAGAAAGTGAGTGGGAGCACTATAGCATTTCTCATATTATGTGTAGATGACATACTTTTGATGGGAAATGATATAGAGCTTTTGGACAGCATTAAGGCCTACTTGAATAAGAGTTTTTCAATGAAGGACCTTGGAGAAGCTGCTTATATATTAGGCATCAAGATCTATAGAGATAGATCAAGACGCCTCATAGGTCTTTCACAAAGCACATACCTTGATAAGATATTGAAGAAGTTCAATATGGATCAGTCTAAGAAGGGGTTCTTGCCTGTGTTGCAAGGTGTGAAATTGAGCTCAGCTCAATGTCCGACCACGGCAGAAGATATAGAAGAGATGAGTGTCATCCCCTATGCCTCAGCCATAGGTTCTATTATGTATGCCATGCTGTGTACCAGACCTGATGTAAACCTTGCCGTAAGTTTGGTAGGTAGGTACCAAAGTAATCCTGGCAAGGAACACTGGACAGCGGTCAAGAATATCCTAAAGTACCTAAAAAGGACTAAGGAAATGTTTCTCGTTTATGGAGGTGACGAAGAGCTCGTCGTAAAGGGTTACGTCGACGCTAGCTTTGACACAGATCTGGATGACTCTAAGTCACAAACCGGATACGTGTATATTTTGAATGGTGGGGCAGTAAGCTGGTGCAGTTGCAAGCAGAGCGTCGTGGCGGGATCTACATGTGAAGCGGAGTACATGGCAGCCTCGGAGGCAGCGCATGAAGCAATTTGGGTGAAGGAGTTCATCACCGACCTAGGAGTCATACCCAATGCGTCGGGGCCGATCAAACTCTTCTGTGACAACACTGGGGCTATTGCACTTGCCAAGGAGCCCAGGTTTCACAAGAAGACCAGGCACATCAAGCGTCGCTTCAACTCCATTCATGAAAATGTTCAAGATGGAGACACAGATATTTGTAAAGTACATACGGACCTGAATGTAGCAGATCCGTTGACTAAACCTCTCCCTAGAGCAAAACATGATCAACACCAGAATTCCATGGGTGTTCGATTCATCACAATGTAACTAGATTATTGACTCTAGTGCAAGTGGGAGACTGTTGGAAATATGCCCTAGAGGCAATAATAAAAGGATTATTATTATATTTCCTTGTTCATGATAATTGTCTTTTATTCATGCTATAATTGTTTTATCCGGAAATCGTAATACATGTGTGAATACATAGACACCAACATGTCCCTAGTAAGCCTCTAGTTGAATAGCTCGTTGATCAACAGATAGTCATGGTTTCCTGACTATGGACATTGGATGCCATTGATAACGAGATCACATCATTACGAGAATGATGTGATGGACAAGACCCAATCCTAAACATAGCACAAGATCGTATAGTTCATTTGCTAGAGTTTTTCCAATGTCAAGTATCTTTTCCTTAGACCATGAGATCGTGTAACTCCCGGATACCGTAGGAGTGCTTTGGGTGTACCGAACGTCACAACGTAACTGGGTGACTATAAAGGTATACTACGGGTATCTCCGAAAGTGTCTGTTGGGTTGACACGGATCAAGACTGGGATTTGTCACTCCGTATGACGGAGAGGTATCTCTGGGCCCACTCGGTAATGCATCATCATAATGAGCTCAAAGTGACCAAGTGTTTGGTCACGGGATCATGCATTACGGTACGAGTAAAGTGACTTGCCGGTAACGAGATTGAACGAGGTATTGGGATACCGACGATCGAATCTCGGGCAAGTAACATACCGATTGACAAAGGGAATTGTATACGGGGTTGCTTGAATCCTCGACATCATGGTTCATCCGATGAGATCATCGAGGAGCATGTGGGAGCCAACATGGGTATCCAGATCCCGCTGTTGGTTATTGACCGGAGAGCCATCTCGGTCATGTCTACATGTCTCCCGAACCCGTAGGGTCTACACACTTAAGGTTTGGTGACGCTAGGGTTGTAGAGATATGAATATGCAGTAAGCCGAAAGTTGTTCAGAGTCCCGAATGAGATCCTGGATGTCACGAGGAGTTCCGTAATGGTTCGGAGGTGAAGAATTATATATAGGAAGTGCAGTTTCGGCCATCGGGAGAGTTTCGGGGGTCACCGGTATTGTACGGGGACCACCGGATGGGTCCCGAGGGTCCACCGAGTGGGACCACCCATCCCGGAGGGCCCCATGGGCTGAAGTGGGGAGGGGAACCAGCCCATAGTGGGCTGGTGCGCCCCCTTGGCCCACCCGCTGCGCCTAGGGTTGGAAACCCTAGGGTGGGGGGGGGGGCGCCCCACTTGCCTTGGGGGCCACTCCACCCTTGGCCGCCGCCCCCCTAGGAGATCCCATCTCCTAGGGCCGGCGCCCCCCCTTGGGGAGCCTATATAAAGGGGGGGGAGGGAGGGGCAGCCGCACCCTTGACTCTTGGCGCCTCCCTCTCCCCTGCTACACCTCTCCCTCTCGCAGAATAACGGCGAAGCCCTGCTGCGGTGACTGTTGCATCCACCACCATGCCGTCGTGCTGCTGGATCTTCATCAACCTCTCCTCCCCCCTTGCTGGATCAAGAAGGAGGAGACGTCATGCTGACCATACGTGTGTTGAACGCGGAGGTGCCGTCCGTTCGGCGCTAGGATCTCCGGTGATTTGGATCACGTCAAGTACGACTCCCTCATCCCCGTTCTTTGAACGCTTCCGCTCGCGATCTACAAAGGTATGTAGATGCATCCGATCACTCGTTGCTAGATGAACTCATAGATGGATCTTGGTGAAATCGTAGGAAAATTTTTGTTTTCTGCAACGTTCCCCAACAAAGTCTCCAACAAGTTCTATATTTGCAAGATGGAGGAGAACAGTTCTGTCAGTGAACACATACTCAAAATGTCTGGGTATCATATTCACTTGACTCAGCTGGGAGTTAATCTTCCAGATGATAGTGTTATTGACAGAGTTCTTCAATCACTGCCACCAAGCTACAAAGGCTTTGTGATGAACTATAATATGCAAGGGATGGATAAGACAATTCCCGAGCTCTTCGCTATGCTCAAAGCTGCAGAAGTAGAAATCAAGAAGGAGCATCACTGGTACAGCGACGTGCTATACAAACGGTTTTTAACCCCTTTCTGCGACGACATTTGGAACCGTCGCCAAGTGAGTGTGGGCGATAGGGGGGTCCTTCCCACACGACCCAGAAACCGTTGGGGATAGGCCCTCCTGGCTCACAGGCTGGGGCAAACTAAGCTCGTGTGCGATCTGGCGGGGCATCGAAACCCAGTTGTTTCCGTTCATATGTACATCCCACACGGTGAATCTCAGAAAATCATTTCCATTCGTATGTATAACACACACAGTTTTTTGTGTGGAAACGTTTGTGCAAGGTGGCCTAACGCAAACAGTTCTCTGCCGGAAGCCGTGTGTGATTGTTAGTTGATTGAACACGCCTACTTTCTAGAAACCGTGCGGGTTGTTTGAGTTCATCGCCCACGGTGATGTTTGAGTAACCGTCTGCAATAGAAAACCCCAATAAGCAGGGTAATTAGCCTATTATTGATAATCCATGTACTAATCAAATTGATATTTCTTATAAAACACACTAGATATTTCATATCTGTATAACAGCAACCAGGATTTCATAATCGAATTACATCAGATAGCTTCGGCACTCAGTTACGCCATTACACAACAGCACCAAGTTTCACATGCAACATCAAAAACCTTTGGAAAGTAACATCATACATGGTAAATAGACAGATGAATCTCATCTAGGAAACTGCAGAAGCGGATGGCAAATATTGAGCCTTCAGTGATGTTGAATGTCCTTGCAACTTTAGGCCAGTGGCTATGGATAATTGCCTGCCCAACCTTCATCCTCTTCAGCAATACTTCAATATTGTACTGTGGGTGTTGAATGAATACCTTCCTTGCCTCTTGACCATGCAGGTGGTTTGAGAGGTAATCATCGGTGAACTGTTTTGAAAAGTACTGAAAACAAAGATATGCATAAATCGCTGTTATAAATTTTAAAATGGTGCAAGGGATAAAAACAAGGTAAAAGAGTTAGTACCATCCTATAGTTGACTGATGTCTTCTTCATTGTGCAAACAAAGATCTTATTGTTATTCATCGCAAGTTTCTTCATCCTAACGATCTTTCTGAGTTTCTTGACTTGACTGATATTCATGGACATCTCATTTCCCCATATGCAAAATGGGTCGAACAGTGGGTCTAAGCCTCTTACAGCAGGACCAAATTGTAAGAAACCTAAATATTAGAATGATTCCTGCAACTGCACAATAATATGCTATTAGCCAAAGGACCATGCTTGAACAAACCTCGATGGTAAACCGCAGTGTCTCCCATTGTTTCCCTGCAACACACCTAAGGAAGATCTTGATCAGGTTAACTGAGAGTTGTCATACTATCAGTAGAATATGTATTGAGTACATCCAAATTCAATTTATTGCACATGCATAACAATAAAAAATTGTACCCATGGCAAATGAAAATCAAATTGCAGAACTGAACCAAACAGTTAAATGGACAGCAGACTAATGAACCAAAATAGTTAACTGAGCACGACATTGCAGAATATAAACATGTACTAGAAGATAAGACAGCTAACAAAACAAAGAATGCTTGAGAACAGTACTACGAAATGTAGCAATTGTTGGACCAAAGTGTTAACTGAACATTACATTTCAGAGGACCAAACTGTTAACTGAACATCAGATTGCATATTAACATTACAGAGGACAAACCACTAGAAGGCATTGGCGATGGCCTCGAGAAAACAACACGAAATGTATTTTAAAGTAGACAACCGTGTGGCGGTGTCGACGGTGGCCTCGAATATGAGGTGCTCTTCCAGGATCTGACGGTCAGCACGCATGGCAGCCATAGCGACCTCGTGCACGCATGCAGCCGCATGCTACTGAGCTCCATGTTATACTGTGTGCAAAATGGCTGTGGGCGGCCCTTAATTGGAGGAGGGGGGCAGTGATTTCGGCGGAAGGTGTAGCACCGTCGGTTGGGGCATGTGGGATGGGAAAGGGGGAGGATGGTGTGGGTGGGGTGTGGATTACCTGACCATATCGACGAGGCCGCGCAGCAAGAAGAAGGGTCAGCGGCAAGGTGGCCGCGCGGTAAGAAGAAGGGTCACCGGTGAGGAGGCGGCGCTGCAAGAAGAAGGGTCGCCGGCGAGGAGGCGGCGCTGCAAGAAGAAGGGTAGTCGGCGAGAAGGCGGCGCTGCAAGAAGAAGGGTCGCCGGCGAGGAGGCTGAGATGCCAGTAAGCAGAAGTGAAGGTTTGAACTTGGAAAGCAAGGAGGAACAGTGGAAATGTGGCTTTTGGTAGAAGGGAGGGGGCGGGGAGATAGATATTTCTACGGTGGCAAAAAAATTCGCTCGATGCCGCGAGAATCTGGCACGCAAGTGTGGTTCAAGCGGGGGCAGTGGACTGTAGACGATGAAGCTTCCTGCGTAAGCTAGACAAGACAGTGCGCCAAGATATTTTATATCGCATCCCACACGATTCTTTCTAGTAAACTGTTTGTGGCATACCTGATTTTTTCATTATGTTTTGGAAGACAAAATGGTATTACGGAGGGAAAGGATGGTGTTTGAATTGCAAGAAAATTTACGTACAGTGAACATGCAACTAGTACATCAGCGTCGTGTTTAAATTTGGAATTATTCCGGGTTTGTTTGGCATTTTTATGCATTAATTGAGTTTCTGGGCATTTTAATGTGCATAATTCAAATTTGAATTACAAGCACATGCTCCAGTTCACCAAAGTTTGTTGAAAAATCACATGTGTGTCTTTGAGTGAATTTATAGGTCCCATGCAAGAAATGGAAATGAAATTCAAACATCTGGGCGTCGTGGCTCGGCCGGAAAGATTGAGAAACTTGGTTTTTAATTCCTGTAAATCCAAAACACGCCTCAAAATCATGAAACTTGGCATGATGTCATGACATGGCACCAACATGATGCGGTAAATTTTTGGGCCGAATTGGGACAAGCTTTGGTATAAGCTTCTTGCAAACCGAAGCTTCCCTCAAGAAGGCTTGTGGTTCCTAGAGGGAACGTGTCACCACCGTGTGTGAAACGACATACGTACACTGACTTCTCCTACCTTAATTTTTTACACAGGCATATTAGACCAAATAGAAATATCGTGCTAAATTTTGGAATTATTCCGGATACGTTTGACCTTTTTTTATACATAAATTGAGTTTCTGGGCATTTAATGTGCATAATTCAAATTTGAACTATAAGCACATGCTCCAATGCATCAAAGTTGGTTGAAAAATCACATGTGTGTCCTTGGGTGAAATTCTAGGTCCCATGCAAGAAATGGGAATGAAATTCTAACATCTGGGCATCGTGGCTCCGCCGGAAAGATTGAGAAACTTAGTTTTTTAATTCCTGTAAATCCAAAACACGCCTGAAAATCATGAAACTTGGCACGATGTCATGACATAGCACCAACATGCTGCAGTAAATTTTTTGGCCGAATTGGGACAAGCTTTGGTGTAATCTTCTTGCAAACCGGAGCTTCTCTCAAGAAGGCTCGTGGTTCCGAGAGGGAACGTGTCACCTTCGTGTGTGAAACGACATACGTACACTGCCTTAATTTTTTTACACAGGCATATTAGACCAAATAGAAGTATCATGCTAAATTTTTTAATTATTCTGAGTTTGTTTGGATTTTTTATACATTAATTATGTTTCTGGGCATTTAATGTGCATAATTCAAATTTGAACTACAAGCACATGCTCCAGTGCACCAAAGTTGGTTGAAAAATCACATGTGTGTCCTTGGGTGAATTTCTAGGTCCCATGCAAGAAACGTGAATGAAACTGAAACATCTGGGA
This sequence comes from Triticum urartu, assembly GCF_003073215.2. NCBI lineage: Eukaryota > Viridiplantae > Streptophyta > Magnoliopsida > Poales > Poaceae > Triticum > Triticum urartu. Next base: position 557,193,920 of record NC_053023.1, read on the forward strand.
GTAGTGGCTCGGCCGGAAAGATTGAGAAACTAGGTTTTTTAATTCCCGTAAATCCAAAACATGCCTGAAAATCATGAAACTTGGCATGGTGTCATGACATGGCACGAACATGCTACGGTAAATTTCTTGGCCGAATTGGGACAAGCTTTGGTGTAAGCTTCCTGCAAAGCGGAGCTTCCCTCCAGAAGGCTCGTGGTTCCGAGAGGGAACGTGTCACCTCCGTGTGCGAATCAGCATACGTACACTGCCTTCTCTCGCCTTAATTTTTTTACACAGGCAGATTAGACCGAATAGAAGTATCGTGCTAAAATTTGGAATTATTCTAGGTTCGTTTGGCCTTTTTTATACATTAATTGAGTTTCTGGGCATTTAATGTGTGTAATTGAAATTTGAACAACAAGCACATGCTCCAGTGCACCAAAGTTGGTCGAAAAATCACATGTGTGTCATTGGGTGAATTTCTAGGTCCCATGCAAGAAATGGGAATGAAATTCAAACAACTTGGCGTCGTGGCTCGGCCGGAAAGATTGAGAAACTTGGTTTTTTAATTCCTGTAAATCCAAAACACGCCTAAAAATCATGAAACTTAGCATGGTGTCATGACATGGCACCGACACGTTGTGGTAATTTTTTGGCCGAATTGAGACAAACTTTCGTGTAAGCTTCTTCCAAACCGGATCATCTATCAAGAAGGCTCGTGGTTCCGAGAGGGAACGTGTCACCTCCATGTGCGAAATGACATATGTACACTACATTCTCCCACCTTAATTTTTTTACACATGCAGATTAGACCGAATAGAAGTATCGTGCTAAATTTCAGAATTATTCTGGGTTCATTTGGCCTTTTTTATACATTAATTGGAATTATGGGCATCTAATGTGCATAAATAAAATTTGAACCACAAGCACATGCTCCAGTGCACCAAAGTTGGTTGGAAAATGACATGTGTGTCCTTGGGTGAATTTCTAGGTCCCATGCAAGAAATGAGAAAGAAATTCGAACATCTGGGCGTCGTAGCTCGGCCGGAAAGATTGAGAAACTTGGTTTTTTAATTCCTGTAAATCCAAAACACGCCTGAAAATCATGAAACTTGGCATGGTGTCATGACATGGCACCAACACGTTATGGTAATTTTTTTGTCCGATTTGCGAAGGCGCACACATTAACAATCAACAAAGTCATTTTGGAATAAGTGTTGTCACGTTACAAATTGGAAACACAAGTATTATTAAAACCGTGGGCATTCTACTTACCAATTACGTGCCGCCACACGTCCCCTTTTTTATTGCCTAGGAAGTGTCGTGCGGGGTAGCTATTTGAGTATGGGAGGCGTGTGATCAGACCCCTGCGCGTGCTCATCGGGAGGAGATCCCTTTGACCTCTACCCGCCGCGCACCTCGCTCCCAACGTCTCCATTAATGGCGCCAGAGCCCCTGTTCTACGGCGTGGCTATATGTCTCACTGGACTGAGATTTGAGAGAGAAAAATGAAAATCTGAAAAGAAAGTTTTGCACGGATCTTGATGTAAGATCCGACGGACCTATATAGCATCGACTGCGACTTATAGCAAGCATGATGAATATAAGGACGATGATAGTGGATAATAATTGTCTTACATATTTAGGAACATAATTAAAAAAGCCACATGCAACAACGCCCGAAATACACAAGGGCAAAAGAAGAAGGAAGACAACGATCTGGCTCGCTGATCTCTACTTTCTTGATGTGTTGCTGCAGGCCATGGGAACTAGTCTCCGCGGCGAGCGGCGATGAGCTCTTTCTTATACTCAAGATGCTGCTTGACAGCATCCATGGATTCCTCCACCAGCCTTTTGCGCTCGATGCGCAACATGGCATTCTCGTCCATAAGTTTCCTGGCGATGACGCCGGTCCTCTTCAACAAGGCAGTGGTCTCCTCCTGCTGCTCTGCACTTCCGACGATCTTCGCCCTCAGCAGGTCGCGCTCGGCCATGAGCTTCGCATTGCTGTCATTTAGTTGCCAGATGACGCAGGTATCCTGTTCAAAAGAGGCTTTCATGTCGTCCTGCAACCTCGCCAGCCGGAGATCTGATCCATTTGGCTATGAACGATCGCATGCATGTGCCTGTAAGAGTCCTCGCCTGCCCGCGAGACATTTTCCCAGGCCACCGCGGCGCGGGAGGACATCTTTGCTGCATTCGCGGCGCGGCGGGACATCTCTTCTGCTCCCGCGACGCGGCCGGACCAGTCTGCTGCATTGATGGTGTGGCGGGATCTCCGTGCTGCTTCGGTGGCGCGACGGGACCTCTGTGCTGCGACGGCCGCACGGTGGGACATGCCGGCTGCTTTCGTGGTGAGGTGGGACATCTCTCGTGCTTCCGCTTCCATGCTCGCATCTCCCTGGTGGCAATCTCTCAACCAGAACTCACGGCTGGCCATGGCAGACGCAAGGGAACGATGATGAATGACTTGTTTGTTTTTGTGGATGAGGAGTTGACGAGGAATGTGCAGTCATCTTGGAGTGTAGTAGTATTTATAAACGAGTACTAATACGCTCCTAAGTGTGAAACCATTTAGATTTTGATCGGTGTGAACAGGTTTGCAATTAAATATAGCATGGCAGTAATTTGGAATGTGACAGGACACAGGCTCAAAATTTATTGATAGTTATAAGTGCAACACTATTCCTGGGAGGCATAACGTGGGCACGCCTTCTCGGCCGCGTACGTGGCATTTGCACCATAGGGTTCACCGCAATAGGCAATGTCAGCACACGTCTTGTTCCAACAACCGTGCGTGCTCGTTATTACCACCGCGCACGCTTCTTTTAATTAGAATGTGTGTGACCATCTAGCGCCCACATGTTGATCTATCTAACTGTTTCTGTTTGTTGTGGCTAATCGCAAACAGTTCATCTGTGTGAAGTGTATGCCATCAATCGCAGACACTTTGATCTAGCTAACCCGTTTCTGTTTTGTTGCCTAATTGCAAACAGTTAATCCTTCTGAAGCGTATGCCCTCAATCGCACACACACCTTTATCTAGCTGCCCGTTGCTATTGTTCCTCCTCATCACAAACAGTTCATCCGAGTGAACCATATGTTGTATATCGCACATGCCTTCATTTGGTTGCCTGTTTCTTTTGTTCCGCCTCATCGCAAACAGTTCATTGAACTGAACCATATGCCCTGCATCACACACGCAATTAAAATCAGAACCGTGTTTGATGCATCTGGCATCGCAAACGTTTTGCACCTTTTTTGACGGTTCTTTTACACCACCGTTTGCGATTATTGCATCGCACACAGTTTCGTCGAAGGGTCTCTGATCGTAGTGTCGCGTTAGCAGCAACCTGCAGTAGTGCATCAAGTGTTGATGGTTAACAAGACCACTAGTTTCAAGAAAAAGGGCAAGGGAAAGAAGGGGAACTTCAAGAAGAATGGCAAGAAAGTTGCTACTCCCGGGAAGAATCCCAAATCTGGACCCAAGCCTAAAACCGAGTGCTTCTACTACAAAGGGACTGGTCACTGGAAGCGAAACTGCCCCAAGTATTTAGCGGATAAGAAGGATGGCAAAGTGAACAAAGGTATATTTGATATACATGTAATTGATGTGTACCTTACTAATGCTCGTAGTAGCCCCTGGGTATTTGATACTGGTTCGGTTGCTCATATTTGTAACTCGAAACAGGGGCTACGGATTAAAGGAAGATTGGCTAAGGACAAGGTGATGATGCGCGCCGGGAATGGTTCCAAGGTCGATGTGATCTCCGTCGGCACGCTACCTCTACATCTACCGCCAGGATTATTTTAAGACCTGAATAATTGTTATTTGGTGCCAGCGTTGAGCATGAACATTATATCTAGATCTTGTGTAGTGCGAGACGATTATTCATTTAAATCAGAGAATAATGGTTGTTCTATTTATATGAGTAATATCTTTTATGGTCATGCACCCTTGAAGAGTGGTCTATTTTTGTTGAATCTCAATTGTGGTGATACACATATTCATAATATTGATGCCAAAAGATGCAAAGTTGATAATGATAGTGCAACATATTTGTGGCACTGCCGTTTAGGTCATATTGGTGTAAAGTGCATGAAGAAACTCCATCCAGATGGGCTTTTGGAATCACTTCATTATGAATCATTTGATACTTGCAAACCATGCCTCATGGACAAGATGACTAAAACTCCGTTCTCCGGAACAATGGAGCGAGCTCATGACTTATTGGAAATAATACAAACTGATGTATGCGGTCCAATGAGTGTTGATGCTCATGGCGGTTATCGTTATTTTTTTTCCTTCACAGATGATTTAAGCAGATATGGGTATATCTACTTAATGAAACACAAGTCTGAAACATTTGAAAAGTTCAAAGAATTTCAGAGTGAAGTAGAGAATCATCGTAACAAGAAAATAAAGTTTCTATGATCTGATCGCGGAGGCGAATATTTGAGTTACGAGTTTGGCCTTCATTTAAAACAATGTGGAATAGTTTCACAACTCATACCACCTAGAACACCGCAGTGTAATGGTGTGTCTGAACGTCATAACCGTACTTTATTAGATATGGTGCAATCTATGATGTCTCTTACCAATTTACCGCTATCATTTTGGGGTTATGCATTAGAGACAGCTGCATTCACGTTAAATAGGGCACTGTCTAAATCCATTGAGACGACACCGTATGAACTATGGTTTGCAAGAAACCTAAGCTATCGTTTCTTAAAGTTTGGGGTTGCCACACTTATGTAAAAAGGCTTCAGCTTGATAAGCCCGAACCCAAATCGGAGAAGTGCGTCTTCATAGGATGCCCTAAGGAAACAATTGGGTACACCTTCTACCACAAATCCGGAGGCAAGATCTTTGTTGCCAAGAATGGAAACTTTCTAGAGAAGGAGTTTCTCTCGAAAGAAGTGAGTGGGAGGAAAGTAGAACTTGATCAGGTAACTGTAGCTTCTCTCGAATGGGAAAGTAGCTCATCACAGAAAATCGTTCTCGTGATGCCTACACCAACTAGAGAGGAAGCTAATGATAATGATCATGAAACTTCATACCAAGTTACTATTGAACCTTGTAAGTCAACCAGAGAACGTTCTGCACTAGAGTGGTACGGTAATCCTGTTCTGGGAGTCATGTTACTAGACCATGACAAACCCGGTAAGCCCGGATTCTGATAAATGGCTTGAGGCCATGAAATCTGAGATAGGGTCCATGTATGAGAACAAAGTATGGACTTTGGTGGACTTGCCCGAAGATCAGCGAGCCAGAGAGAATAAATGGATCCTCAAGAGGAAGACTGACGCTGATGGTAATGTTACTGTCTACAAAGCTCGACTTGTTGCAAAAGGTTTTCGACAAGTTCAAGGAGTTAACTACGATGAGACTTTCTCACCCATAGGCCGTAGCGATGCTTAAGTCTGTCCAAATCATATTAGCAACTGCCGCATTTTATGATTATGAAATCTGGCAAATGGACGTCAAAACTGCATTCCTTAATGGATTTTTGAAGGAAGAGTTGTATATATTGCAACTAGAAAGTTTTATCGGTCCTAAAGGTGCTAACAAAGTGTGCAAGCTCCAGCGATCCATCTATGGACTGGTGCAAGCATCTCAGAGTTGGAATATATGCTTTGATGAGGTGATCAAAGCATATGGTTTTATACAGACTTTCGGAGAAGCCTGTATTTACAAGAAAGTGAGTGGAAGCTCTGTAGCATTTCTAATATTATATGTGGATGACATATTGTTGATTGGAAAATGATATAGAATTTCTGGATAGCATAAAATGATGATGTCTACTACGCAACTTTATTCTTGTAGACGTATTAGCATCCCCAAGCTTAATTCATGCTCGTCCTTGAGTAGGTAAATGATAAAAATAGAATTTTTTATGTGGAATGCTAACATGTCATCTCACATTATTTTCTTTATAGCATGGACATTTGGACTTTTATATGGTTCACAACAATAGTCTAGTTTTGACATGAGACTTCAATACTCAAGCATATCAACAAGCAACCATGTCTTTCAAAATATCAACGCTAGAATAAGTTATCCCTAGCCCATCATGCTCAATCATTGATCCATTCATGAAACACACTCGCATATTAGCTACACCCAATGCTCAAGTACGATCACAGTGCCTCCTAGTTGGTGCTTTATAAGAGAAGATGGAGACTCAAATTAAAAATAAAATTTTCATAAAGTAAAAGAACGACCCTTCGTAGAGGGAAGTAGGGATTTGTAGAGGTGCCAGAGCTCAAAGCGAAAATGGAGAGATAAAATCATTTTGAGAGGCATACTTTTCCCACCAACGAAAATGACTTAGAGCTCCCAACACTTTCCATGCTAGATATATCATAGCCGGTTCCCAAACAGAAAATAAAGTTTATTCCTTTTTCCATCATACTTTCACTTTCCATGGCTAACCGTATCCACGGGTACCCTCCATACCAACACTTTCCGAGGAATTTATTATTTGACAACATAAAGTAAATTCATTTTTCATTTTGGGACTGGGCATCCCTAATACCTTTGCCTTACTCTCGTGCAATGACAAGTGAATAAACACTCATCGTGAGAACAACACATCTAGCATGGAAAATATTAGCCACCCCTCACCGCCTCGCAAGCGGTACGAGCACACAAAAGAGAAATTTATTTTGAAAATTAGACATGGAACATACAAATTTGCTTAGAACGGTAAAAGAATACCGCATATAGGTAGGTATATTGGACTCATGTGGCAAAACTGGTTTAAAGGATTTTGGATGCACAAATAGCACTAGTACACGTCGCTGCTATACAAACGGTTTTTAAACCCTTTCCGCGATGGCATTTGGAACCGTCGCCAAGTGAGTGTGGGCGATAGGGGGTCCTTCTCACACGACCAAGAAATCGTCGGGGATAGGCCCTCTTGGGACACAAGCTGGGGCCGTGTGCGATCGGGCGAGGAATCGAAACCCAATCATTTCCGTAGGTATGTACATCCGACACGGTGAATCCCAAAAAAAAATTTCCATAGGTATGTGATGACCCACAAGTATAGGGGATCTGTGGTAGTCCTTTCTAAGTAAGAGTGTCGAACCCAACGAGGAGCAAAAGGAAATGATAAATAGTTTTCAGTAAGGTATTCTCTGCAAGCACTGAAATTATCGGTCATAGATAGTTTTGTGATAAGGTAATTTGTAATGGGTAACAAATAGTAAAAGTAAATAAGGTGCAGCAAGATGGCCCAATCCTTTTTGTAGCAAAGGACAAGCCTGGACAAACTCTTATATAAAGGAAAGTGCTCCCGAGGACACATGGGAATTATCGTCAAGCTAGTTTTCATCACGCTCATATGATTCGCGTTTGGTACTTTGATAATTTGATATGTGGGTGGACCGGTGCTTGGGTACCGCCCTTCCTTGGACAAGCATCCCACTTATGATTAACCCTATTGCAAGCATCCGCATTTACAAAAGAAGTATTAAGGTAAACCTAACCATAGCATGAAACATATGGATCCAAATCAACCCCTTACAAAGCAACTCATATAACTAGGGTTTAAGCTTCTGTCACTCTAGCAACCCATCATCTACTTATTACTCCCCAATGCCTTACTCTAGGCCCAAAAAATGGTGAAGTGTCATGTAGTCGACGTTCACATGACACCACCAGAGGAGAGACAACATACATCTCATCAAAATATCGAACGAATACCAAATTCACATGACTACTTATAGCAAGACTTCTCCCATGTCCTCAGGAACAAACGTAAGTACTCACAAATCATATTCATGTTCATAATCATAGGGGTATTAATATGCATAAAGGATCTGAACATATGATCTACCACCGGATAAACCAACTAGCATCAACTACAAGGAGTAATCAACACTACTAGTAACCCACAAGTACCAATCTGAGGTTTTGAGACAAAGATTGGATACAAGAGATGAACTAGGGTTTGAGATGAGATGGTGCTGGTGAAGATGTTGATGGAGATGGACCCTGTCGGTGTCAAAACCGGCGGATCTTGGGTAGGGGGTCCCGAACTGTGCGTCTGGGCCGGATGGTAACAGGAGGCAAGGGACACGAAGTTTTACCCAGGTTCGGGCCCTCTCGATGGAGGTAAAACCCTACGTCCTGCTTGATTAATATTGATGATATGGGTAGTACAAGAGTAGATCTACCACGAGATCGAGGAGGCTAAACCCTAAAAGCTAATCTATGGTATGATTGTTGATGTGTATGTTGTCCTATGGACTAAAACCCTCCGGTTTATATAGACACCGGATATGGTTAGGGTTACATAGAGTCGGTTACAATGGTAGGAGATCTTCGTATCCGTATCGCCAAGCTTGCCTTCCACGCCAAGGAAAGTCCCTTCTGGACGCGGGACGGAGTCTTCAATCTTGTATCTTCATAGTCCAGGAGTCCGGCTGAAGGTATAGTCCGGCTATCCGAACACCCCCTAATCCAGGACTCCCTCAGTAGCCCCCGAACTAGGCTTCAATGACGATGAGTCCGGCGCGCAGATTGTCTTCGACATTGCAAGGCGGGTTCTCCTCAAATTCCGTGCACCTGTTTGAATAAAGTCCGGTTTCTTGTAGATGTTGCGCTCCTTGGCTTCTATGCCCAATAATGGCCGCGTCCCACGTGTCAAATGAATATGAAAAGTCTGAGTGTTTTTACATTCACACCCCTAGCCGCGTAAATGAGCTGCCCTATTTAAGGGGACGAGGATTTAGATCCAATCCACACCTTCTCCCCTCCGCGAGTGTTCATCAGAGCGCATCCGACAAAGGTCCATTCTACCATGGCCAGCCGTCGCAACTCCTCCCCTCGCCCTTCCAGCCCTAAGCCTGGATATTGGGAGAGATGTTCCACCCCGCATAGCGAGCTAGTGACGCTCCAGACCAAGGGATTTCTCCCCCCGGCCTATATGGTCCCGGTTCGAGCCGGTCTTGCCGTCTACAACGGCGGAGAGCAAGAAGAGAATGCCCCTAATCCCTCCAAAGGAGAGCGGGTGTGCCTTGTCCCTTACTTAATAAGGGGGCTCGGATTTCCAATCCACCCATTTCTCTGGGGGCTGCTGGAGTTCTACGGCCTCCAGCTACATCATCTCACGCCTGCCTCAGTATTGCATATCGCGGGCTTTGTATCCCTCTGCGAGCTGTTCTTGGGTGTTGAAGCTCATTTCGGACTGTGGAAGGAGCTATTTTGCCTCGTGCCCTGTTCCAAGAAGGGGTCAATGTATCAAGTGGGCGGAGCCGAAGTGTGGCGCATCGCCGGGACCGGATATCTGTCCAGAACCCCAAAGAAGGCGTCTGAAGACTGGCCCTCGGAATGGTTCTATATAGAAGACGTCCCGCTGCCGGATCCTGTCCGGATCGGCCTCCCTGAATTCAACAGTGCTCCCTTAAAGAAGCGCCTAAGCTGGCGCCCACGGAGCTCTCAGAGGGAAAGTGACAGGGACATCATTTACCTGATGGGCCGAATAAGATTGTTAGTCCATTCCGGACTAACCATGATCAGGGTTATGGCCGAATGCATTATGCGGGAGGTGTAGCCGCTTTAGTATAGAAGCCACCCCATGTGGGACTTCAACGGGGAGGACGACGCCACCCGCTACGGTCGTAAGGGGCCGGATTCAGCTGCCGCTCTACTAAAGATCTTGTCCACTTTGTATAAGGGAGAAGAGGAGGAATTTCTCCGCGTCAACCCTCAGGGTGGATTCTCCATGCACAATCCCCCGAGCTGGGTAAGCGGCCGTATTTACTTGTCCATCCGTTTTGTATTCCCATTGTTAAATATTCAGTCTGACGACTTTAACGCAGGAACTGCGCCGGGCTGTTAAGGAAATAAGCAGCCCTCCTCCACAACCCAAGGACCCAGGACGGTCCCTCGACCCGGCCTCTCAAGAGGATCCGGACATATCTGTGGAGCTGATTGATGGAGTGTTCCATCAATTGATCGAGGACAACGCCTTGCTGGCCATTACGGCCGATTACCCAGGGCTAATCCTGATGCCCCAGGTACCTGAGATCGAAGTCTCGGTACCCCGAATAGGTGTCCGCCCACTCGTGTTCAGTTTCCTGATTGCAACCGAACTTTGCAGGGGAGGTTTTTAAGGCAGAAGGCCGAACCTGCGGCGACAAGTCAACGAGGGGCCGTAGGGCCCCGTCGGCCGAAAAGAAGTGCAGTCCGGACCGAGGCGTCAGCGCAAAGGTATGGTGTGCCCCCTTATCCCAAGTGTTATACCTTCGAGGCACATTGATACTCGTGCTTTCTTCAGGACAAAGAGACCTCGCCGGACTATACCCGGAGAGGCTGCCAATCGCGCCTCCACCAGCCAGGCTCCAAAGCCTGGTCCAGAGGTGGAGGAGAACGCAAGGCGCGCGCCAGACGCTCCTCCGACGAAGGATGTGGACGGGTTGTCTGCCACCAACTTTGAGGTGGAGAGTGCCATGAACCACAGGCGTCGCCGGACAATTCTTCGCAATGCTTGTTTCTCCCAAGGGGCGTTAGATGCCTTCAACTCGGGAGATGCGCACCTCCGTGCTGCTCAAAATGGTCTAGCCAGAGCCACGGAGCAATATGTAAAAGACATATAGGCAAGAAAATTTTGGTAATTATAGATATAGTGGTAGCCCCCGAGACTTGAAACAGTTAGAATAACTGATTTAAGGATCATTTGATATGCAGGTTCTTAAAGAAAAGAATTCCCTACTGTCCAAGGAGCTGGAATATTGCAAAGCCCAATTGGAGGCCGCACTAGCCGTGGCAGGGGAGCCTAAGGAGACCCCCTCTGGTAATATACACTTCGAAAGATAAGTATTTTGCGAAGCACGGCTTTGGTGCGAATCTGACAAATGAAATTGCAGATGGCGCCAGATTGAATCCGGAAAGGCAACACCTCCTATGCCAGCTAAAGGCTGGTGAGAGGGTGCTGCTAAAGGTGATGGGGGAGAAGAACAATCTTCAAGATGCCAACACCAAGCTGGGCGTCGAGCTGAAAGATGTTCGTGCCCAGCTGTCAGACTCCGTGAAGGAGAATCAGTGGCTTCAGCGCGACATATTTAGTAAGTGCTTGAACAAACCTTTTGAAAGAAAGTTCGGCGGGGAAGTTGACTAATAGAGCAATGTCTGTAGGTGTGCTAACAGTTCGTCCTGCAGAGGAGATGCCCGGTTCTACGGGTGACCTTCTTCCCGAGCTCTCGCAACTGCTCGATCGAGTTTGGCAGGCAATGCGAGGCGTCACCCAGGCCCTGTGGCCATCCGCCTCCATGCCCGAAGGTCTTGGAGAGCTTGCGGAGAAGCTAAAGGGAGCACGGCGACACTTCCGATTGTGGAAGATATCAGCCTGCCGTCAAGGCGCTAGGGAGGCATGGGCCATGGTGAAGATGGGGTACGGAAAGGCTGACCCCAATCACATGGCCGAGGTCGATCCTGTAGGGCCCGATGGGAAGGAGATCCCTGTAAGCTTAGTATACGGCCAAGTAGAGTTGGCCGCAAAGTATTCCCAGCAGGACTGTAAATTAGACAGCCTGTTAGATGGTATTGAAGAGGAATACAACCAGTCAAAATGACTCTATAATTTAATTGACATTTATAATGCCTTCTAGCCGGATTGTAGATCATTTGTCATGGCCGACCTTTTCGCTTCAGCCTCGGGACCTGACGGTCCGGAGTGTGTCCGAATTCCCATGCGGTTATATAGGAACCGGGGAATGCATGGAGACCAGGCGTAGGGGTCATTAAGGCGTGAACAGACAAGTGCCCGACTAGGTATGTTATATTACATGGTTCGTAAGAAACATCTTCCAGGGAGAATAGTTCCATTAGGGGTTCCTTTCCCTGGGAGGCATGCCCTAAGGTGCATGTCCATGCTGCGAAAAGAAACGCAGGAAAAACATCTAGGGGCGTATAGATAAAAATAGAAAAAGATCATCTTTAGTTCACCGACCAAATATTCCCTTAAGAACGCTAGCTTTCGGCTTCACCCAGTATGAGGTACACGTCCGGCTGACCCGACAGTAACAATCGCAGAGGTGCTCCCTTTACCACCTAGCCGAACAATCGGGAACGTAGGGGTAAGCACAGGAGCCAGGCAACCCAGCTTGGCCAAAACTTAAGTCATATCGATGCATATAATGGTGAATAAAAGGTACATGCGGAAGTGTGACACATGTGTTGGGCATGAAGCCCGCATGAATAAGCTTCTGTTTAAAGAAGCCCCCGGGTTTAATGAGCGCGGATAGCGCGTCACTTTATGAGCCTTTAGAGGCTATAAGAGAGAGAGAGGAAGAAGAAGAGAAATGTAAGACAAAAAATATAAAAAAATGGACAAAGTAAGGAGACGAACACAGAGTCCGGCGCTAGGCATAGAATCTTCGGAGACGGGCTGCGTTCCATGGGTTTGGCTCGAGTCGGTTATCCGATGCATCCCGTAGGCGGTACGCTCCACCAGTCAGGACTTGGTCAATTATGAAGGGACCTTCCCACTTGGGCTTGAATTTGTCCTTTTTCTTGTCCGGTAGTCGTAGAACTAATTCGCCGACGTTGTAATTTTTGGCCCGTACTTCTCTGCTTTGGTATCTTCGAGCCTGCTGTTGATAGAATGCGGAACAGGCTTTTGCCATGTCATGCTCCTCCAATGCGTCCAAGCTGTCCTGCCGATTGAGCACGGCTTCTCTTTCTTCGTACATGCGCACTCGAGGTGAGTCATGAATTATGTCGCAAGGCAAAACTGCCTCTGTGCCGTACACCATAAAGAATGGTGTGTATCCGGTGGTGCGATTCGGCGTGGTCCGCAGCCCCCAGAGTACGGAGTCGAGCTCCTCTACCCAGTGCGTGTTAGATTCCTTGAGGGACCGCACTAATCTGGGTTTGATGCCACTCATGATAAGACCATTTGCTTGTTCGACCTGGCCGTTAGTTTGTGGGTGATAGACGGAAGCATAATCGAGCTTGATGCCCATGTTTTTGCACTAGAGTTTTACCTTGTCGGCCGTGAAGTTCGTGCCGTTATCAGTGATGATGTTGTGGGGGACACCGTAACAGTGTACAACCCTGGATATAAAATCTATCACCGGTCCGGATTCGGCCGTCTTAACAGGCTTGGCTTCTATCCATTTGGTGAACTTATCCACCATGACTAGTAAGTATTTTTGCTTGTGGGTTCCGCTTTAAGGGGTCCAACCTTGTCAAGCCCCCAGACCGCGAAGGGCCAAGTAATGGGGATGGTTTGGAGGGCGGTGGGTGGCATATGGCTTTGGTTTGCAAAGAGCTGGCAACCGGTGCATCGTTGGACTAAGTCCTGAGCGTCTGCCCGGGCCGTCGGCCAATAAAAGCCTGTATGGAAGGCCTTGCTTACAAGCGACCAGGCTGCAGCGTGATGACCGCCGAGTCCGGCATGAATTTCAGCCAGGAGATTCCGCCCCTCCTCTTCGGAGATGCACCTTTGAAGGACTCCGGTAGTGCTTTTCTTATAAAGCTCTCCCTCGTGGACTCTATAGGCTTTGGATCACCGCACTATGCAGCGTGCCTCATTTTGGTCCTCGGGGAGTTCCTGCCTAGTAAGGTAGGCGAGGAATGGTTCTGTCCACGGGGCGATGACGGCCATTATTATGTGGCTGAAGGTGTTATTTCATTGGCCGAGCCTCCGATTGTGTCAGAATGTTCGGTGTCGGGCAGTGCGGTTGGGTCCGGGCTGTTATTGTTTGGCTCCCCTTCCCATGCTACGGATGGCTTGAACATCCTTTGCAAGAAGATGTTGGGGGGGACTACATCGCGTTTTGTGCCGATGCGTGGCAGGACATCTGCCGCCTGATTATTTTCCCGGGCTATATGGTGAAATTCAAGCCCCTCGAACCGAGCTGACATTTTTAGGACGGCGGTGCGGTAAGCTGCTATTTTTGGTTCCTTGGCATCGAAGTCTCCATTTATTTGGGATATTGCGAGGTTCGAGTCCCCGCGCACCTCTAGGCGTTAGATGCCCATGGATACTGCCATCCGGAGACCATGTAAAAGGGCCTCATATTCGGCTGCATTGTTGGAGTCCGTGTACATAATCTGTAGTACGTATTGAACTGTGTCTCCTGTGGGGGATGTCAAAATGACGCCAGCCCCCAGTCCAGCCAATATCTTGGAGCCGTCGAAACGCATGATCCAATTTGAATATGTGTCATACTCTTTAGGGAGTTCGGCCTCCGTCCATTCTGCGACGAAGTCGGCCAAGACTTGTAATTTGATGGCTCGTCGTGGCTTATAAGTTATGTCGAACGGGAGGAGCTCGATGGCCCATTTTGCAATCCGGCCCGTTGCGTCACGGTTGTTTATAATATCGTTAAGTGGTACTTCCGAGGCTACTGTTATTGAACACTCTTGAAAGTAGTGTCATAGCTTGGTCTGGTTCTGCCATCTTGATTTGATGGTAGCCAGAATATGCATCGAGGAAACACAACGAATCGTGTCCTGCGGTAGCGTCGATAATTTGGTCGATGCGGGGGAGGGGGAAGGGATCCTTTGGGCAAGCCTTGTTAAGGTCTTTAAAATCAACACACAGGCGCCAGGATTTGTCCTTCTTTGGTACCATCACCAGGTTTGCTAGCCAGTCCGGATGTTTTATATCTCTGATGAATCCGGCCTCCAACAGCTTTGCTAGCTCCTCTCCCATGGCCTGTCTCTTAGGTTTGGAAAAACGCCGAAGAGCCTGTTTGACAGGTTTGAATCCTGTTTGGATATTTAAGCTGTGCTCGGCCAGCCTGCATGGGATTCCTGGCATGTCTGAAGGGTGCCAGGCGAAAATGTCCCAGTTCTCTCATAGGAACTCTCGCAATGCGGCATCGACATCAGGGTTTAACTGTACCCCGATGGAAGCTGTTTTATTGGGGTCTGTTGGATGGACTTGGAATTTGACTATTTTGTCCGCCGGTTTAAAGGAGGTGGACTTGGATCTTTTGTCGAGTACCACATCGTCCCTATTCACCGTAGAGCACAGCGCAGTCAGCTCCTCGGCCGCTAGGGCTTCGGATAGTGCCTCGAGGGCCAGTGCGGCTGTCTTGTTTTCGGCGCGGAGTGCTATGTCCGGATCACTAGCGAGAGTGATGATCCCGTTAGGCCCGGGCATCTTGAGATTCATGTACCCGTAATGGGGTATTGCTTGGAAGATTGTAAACGCTTCCCGCCCTAGCAGAGCGTGATAACCGTTGCTGAACGGAGCCACCTGGAACGTGACCTCTTCGGATCTGTAATTATCCGGCGTGCCGAACACCACATCTAGTGTGATTTTTCCTGTACAGCGCGCTTCCCGACTGGGGATTATTCCTCTAAAGGTTGTGTTGCTTCGCTCAATGCGGTTCCAGTCTATTTCCATTTTTCGAAGAGTCTCCTCGTAAATGAGGTTCAATCCGCTGCCGCCATCCATGAGTACCTTGGTAAGACGAAATCCGTCCACTATTGGACTGAGGACGAATGCGGCTGGTGCTCGGGCTGTTCAGAATTTAGGTTCATCACCGGCGTTAAAGGTAATAGCCGTGTCACTCCATGGGTTTATTGTTGCTACTTGGTAGACTTCGGCAAGGCTGCAGAGTGTCCTTTTTCGCATATTATTTGATGCGAAAGTCTCGAAGACTGTTAATACCGTATTGGTGTCTCTGGGGTGGCTTTCTGTGGCCTCCGGAATTAGGAGATTTTCACAAATTTTGGCCGCCTGCCGGAGTATCCAACATGCTCTGAGGCTGTGAGTTGGTGTGGCGTCCTCTGTACTGTGAATTTTACAGGGTCCATTAAGCCACCCTTCCAGTACGGTTCCATGCCCTGTAGAGGGTTTTTGCTTTTTAGTGCTTGACCCGGGTGACTGGTGATGATGCACCCTTTTATTTCGGACTGGGTTTGTATTCAGGGCCGGATTGTCCAAACATTTTATTTCGGTTTTCCAGGCGCTTTCCATCGCACAGTACTTTCGTACAATGGACGCCAAGTCAGTGAAGCGTGTAATATCACGGCGACTTATGGCGTTGAGTATTCCCTTGTCTGTGCAATTATTGTAGAAGATTGAGATTGCGTCTTCCTCGCCGCAATCCCTTATCCTGTTCTTAACCAGGAGGAATCTGGCCCAGTAATGATGTACTGTTTCATCGGGTTCTTGGCTGATTTTGGATAGATCGCTTATGTTGGGGTGGGTGGGTGGAATTAAATCTGAAGCCTCACCCCATCTAAGGCTCAGAGGCCGAGGAATTTCTGAACTTGACAATTTGGATTCCTGGATGTTGTCTAATGAATCCAGCCCGTTTCCTGACTCTAAGTTCAGGTCTTGAGTGATATCCTCCCCTCCGCGGGTATTCGGCTTGGAGGGATCGGGAATCCGGACGTAGCGAGTCCTTAAGATAGATGAAGGGTCGCCACACTGTCCCTCTACCACGGCAACATGATGGGTGACTTGGGGAGAGTTAAACTCTCTCAGATCGGTTTTAGGCCCAATCTGGTCGTAATCCATAGCGACTCCCAGGGCGGCGAAGTGATCCAAGAGCTCGTTTATGGAGGAAAGATCTACTGGATCTAACTGCTCGGCGAGTTCCGAGTTGACATGAAGATTGTTTTTGATGGCTCGAGAGGTCATCATCGGCGCAGAAGCCGAACAGGCGGTCATAAGAAAGCCACCTAACCGGAGGGTTTGGCCGACAGCCAAAGCTCCCTTAGCAACGATGCCGTCTTTAAAGACGGGGCGAGGCATCCTTCCTGATGGCGACGACACAGAGCAACTCTCAATGAAAGCACCAATGTCGGTGTCAAAACCGGCGGATCTCAGGTAGGGGGTCCCGAACTATGCGTCTAGGCCGGATGGTAACAGGAGGCAAGGGACACAAAGTTTTACCCAGGTTCAGGCCCTCTCGATGGAGGTAAAACCCTACGTCCTGCTTGATTAATATTGATGATATGGGTAGTACAAGAGTAGATCTACCATGAGATCGAGGAGGCTAAACCCTAGAAGCTAGCCTATGGTATGATTGTTGATGTGTATGTTGTCCTATGGACTAAAACCCTCCGGTTTATATAGACACCGGATAGGGTTAGGGTTACATAGAGTCGGTTACAATGGTAGGAGATCTTCATATCCGTATCACCAAGCTTGCCTTCCACGCCAAGGAAAGTCCCTTCCGGACGTGGGACGGAGTCTTCAATCTTGTATCTTCATAGTCCAGGAGTCCGGCTGAAGGTATAGTCCGGCTATCCGAACACCCCCTAATCCAGGACTCCCTCAGACCCCCTCCCGATGAGAGGATCGATGGTGATGACGACAGTGACGATTTCCCCCTGTTGGAGGGAAGTTTCCCCGGCAGAACAGCTCCGCCGGAGCCCTAGATTGGTTTCGCCTCATGGAGGCGGAGTTTCTTCCTGAAAGCTTGCTTCTGATTTTTTTTCAAGGGTAAAATACTTCATATAGCAAAAGATGGGCATCGGAGGCCTGCCAGGGGGCCCACGAGGCAGGGGGGCGCGCCCCCACCCTCGTGGATGGTGGGTGGCCCCCCTCTGGTTAATTCTTTCACCAGTATTTTTTTATTAATTCCAAAATCTGCCTCCGTGAAGTTTCAGGACTTTTGGAGCTGTGCAGAATAGGTCTCTAATATTTGCTCCTTTTCCAGCCCAGAATTCCAGCTGCCGGCATTCTCCTTCTTCATGTAAACCTTGTAAAATAAGAGAGAATAGGCATAAGTATTGTGACATAATGTATAATAACAGCCCATAATGCAATAAATATCGATATAAAAGCATGATGCAAATTGGACATATCAACTCTGAAAGCACAAGTGCTCCCTGGGTGATTTTGGTAATTAATGTCAACATATCTCTTGTTGGACTAATGTTTCTACCTAGTATGTTTCAGACAAGTTCAACAATGGAGTGGCATGGACTAGAGGATGTGGAACCCCTTCAATATGCTAAGGACAAAGGATTGGCTCAAGCTCAAAGCTCAGGACTCTACATTTTCTATTTTAGTGATCCAAGATCACATTGAGTCCATAGGAAAGCCAATACTATTAAGAAGGGATGAGGTGTTGCTTAATGGCTTGCTTGCTCAAAGTGCTTAGTGATATGCTCCAAAGCCCTCAACCACTTTCTGACTTCCAAATTTATCCCAAACCAAAAGTCAAACTCGGCCCCACTGATTCTTTCTATCCGGAGCCACCGAGTTCAGTTGACATAGCCACTGCCAGAAACCCTAATCAGTTCAATCTCACCGATGGGATCTCGGTCTCACCGAGATGGGCTTGCAAACTCTCTATTACCTATTGCAATAGTTTTTGTCCCACCGAGATATGCAATCGGCCCCACCGAGTTTGCTTGGCCAACTCTTTGTTTCGCTTATTACCCAAATCGGTCCCACCGAGTTTGAGTAATCGGTCAAACCGAGTTTTGGATTTACCCTAACCCTAGCAATCGGTCCCACTGAGTTGATCCAGTCGGTCCCACCGAAACACCTAACGGTCACATTATGAATCAAATTGGTCTGCCCGAGTTCTCTGAATCTGTCCCACCGAGTTTGGTGATTTGTGTGTAACGGTTAGATTTTGTGTGGAGGCTATATATACCCCTCCACCCACTCTTCATTCATGGAGAGAGCCATCAGAACATGCCTACACATCCAATACATATTTTCTGAGAGAGAACCCCCTACACTTGTGTTGAGGTCAAGATATTCCATTCCAACCACATAAATCTTGATCTCTAGCCTTCCCCAAGTTGCTTTCCACTCAAATCTTCTTTCTACCAAATCCAATCCTATGAGAGAGAGTTGAGTGTTGGGGAGACTATCATTTGAAGCACAAGAGCAAGGAGTTCATCATCAACACACCATTTGTTACTTCTTAGCGAGTGGTGTCTCCTAGATTGGCTAGGTGTCACTTGGGAGCCTCCGACAAGATTGTGGAGTTGAACCAAGGAGTTTGTAAGGGCAAGGAGATCGCCTACTTCTTGAAGATCTACCCTAGTGAGGCAAGTCCTTCGTGGGCGATGGCCATGGTGGGATAGACAAGGTTTCTTCTTCGTTGAACCTTCGTGGGTGGAGCCCTCCGTGGACTCGCGCAACCGTTACCTGTCGTGGGTTGAAGTCTCCATCAACGTGGATGTATGATAGCACCACCTATCAAAACTATGGATAAAAAATCACTGTGTCTCCAAATTGCGTTTGCACACTCCAATCCCTTCTCCTTACATTCTTGCAACTTGCATGCTTTACTTTCCGCTGCTCATATACTCTTTGTATGCTTGCATGCTTGCTTGATATGTATTGTGAATGTTTAAACTTGTGCTAATACTCCACATGAACCTAAAAAATTAAAAACTGCAACTTTTCTTGATTAGAGTCTATTCACCCCCCTCTAGACACCTCTTCTCGATCCGTTCAATTGGTATCAGAGCGTTGGTTTCCATTGCCTTGGTTTAAACACCTTTGGAGGAAGATGGATGTGTCTACTTTGGGGAGTCTTAGATGTAGAGTGCCTATTCTTGATGGAGATTTCTTCTATGAGTGGAAAAATGAAATGCTTGAGATTTTCAATGAATATCATTTGAACAAGTACATTACTAGTCCTTGTGCACCTCATATTGATCCTTTGCATCCTACACCCGAAGAGGATCTTGACATGATTCACAATCTTAGAACTATCAATCTTATCATTAGAGGTTTGCCCAAAAATTTGATTGCTATTTTGCCTACTCTTGATTGTGCCTATACTATATGGAGATTTCTTGAGGAACGATTTCCAAATTATTCCTTGAAAAATTTAGACGAAATCCTTCATAAGTCTATTGCCTTGAGTAAGATGAATTCTAGTGATCCTAGCTTTGGTGATTGTCTATTTGAGCTTACCAATCTCGTGCGTGCCATGGGAGATGTTGGGATCATTAGCAATATCATTTCTGAAGCTATTAGAATTCATAAAGATAACCATAGAAATGATCATTTATCTAATGAATTACCCTCTCTAGGAGTTGATCAATCACAAGATGATGTTGAACATGGATACTATGATGAAGATGATGATAGTGACTATGATCTTGATGATGCGATGAGACACTTTTGTCTTATGGAAAATCTTCATGGCTACATGGCCGGAGGAAAGGAATGGGTCCTTGATAGTGGATGCACTGATCATATGACCGGAGATAAAGATATGTTCCGTGAGCTTGCTGAAAACGACGGCCCTCGAAAGTATGTCACCTTTGGTGATAACTCAAAGGGTAAGGTGGTTGGCCTAGGTAAGGTGGCCATCTCACATGATAGCTCCATACAAAATGTCATGCTCGTTGAATC